>NC_141024.2:61730000-61885000 GCF_052040795.2 Danio rerio
CAGTAACATCAGATACCTGTCCTGATCTCAGGGGTTTCATGTATGATCACTTTTATATATATTAACATCAGATACCTGTCCTGATCCCAGGTGTTTCATGTATGATCACTTTTATATATATTAACATCAGATACCTGTCCTGATCTCAGGGGTTTCATGTATGATCACTTTTATATATATTAACATCAGATACCTGTCCTGATCTCAGGGGTTTCATGTATGATCACTTTTATATTAAATACAGTAACATCAGATACCTGTCCTGATCTCAGGGGTTTCATGTATGATCACTTTTATATTAAATACAGTAACATCAGATACCTGTCCTGATCCCAGGTGTTTCATGTATGATCACTTTTATTTTATATACAGTAACATCAGATACCTGTCCTGATCCCAGGGGTTTCATGTATGATCACTTTTATATTAAATACAGTAACATCAGATACCTGTCCTGATCTCAGGTGTTTCATGTATGATCACTTTTATATACAGTAACATCAGATACCTGTCCTGATCCCAGGTGTTTCATGTATGATCACTTTTATTTTATATACATTAACATCAGATACCTGTCCTGATCTCAGGGGTTTCATGTATGATCACTTTTATATATATTAACATAAGATACCTGTCCTGATCCCAGGGGTTTCATGTATGATCACTTTTATTTTATATACAGTAACATCAGATACCTGTCCTGATCCCAGGGGTTTCATGTATGATCACTTTTATATATATTAACATAAGATACCTGTCCTGATCTCAGGGGTTTCATGTATGATCACTTTTATATATATTAACATCAGATACCTGTCCTGATCCCAGGGGTTTCATGTATGATCACTTTTATATATATTAACATAAGATACCTGTCCTGATCCCAGGTGTTTCATGTATGATCACTTTTATATTAAATACAGTAACATCAGATACCTGTCCTGATCCCAGGTGTTTCATGTATGATCACTTTTATATTAAATACAGTAACATCAGATACCTGTCCTAAACCCAGGTGTTTCATGTATGATCACTTTTATATATATTAACATCAGATACCTGTCCTGATCTCAGGGGTTTCATGTATGATCACTTTTATATATATTAACATCAGATACCTGTCCTGATCCCAGGTGTTTCATGTATGATCACTTTTATATTAAATACAGTAACATCAGATACCTGTCCTGATCCCAGGTGTTTCATGTATGATCACTTTTATATATATTAACATCAGATACCTGTCCTGATCTCAGGGGTTTCATGTATGATCACTTTTATATATATTAACATCAGATACCTGTCCTGATCTCAGGGGTTTCATGTATGATCACTTTTATATTAAATACAGTAACATCAGATACCTGTCCTGATCCCAGGGGTTTCATGTATGATCACTTTTATATTAAATACAGTAACATCAGATACCTGTCCTGATCCCAGTGGTCTCATGTATGATCACTTTTATATTAAATACAGTAACATCAGATACCTGTCCTGATCTCAGGTGTTTCATGTATGATCACTTTTATATACAGTAACATCAGATACCTGTCCTGATCCCAGTTGTTTTGTGTATGATGACTTTAAATAAAAATAGAAAATAAATATGAGTTATGTTAATTAACTAAGATCGAGAAAGAAAAATTAACCACGATTTATTACAGAAAATGTGGTATTTATTTGTTTAAACATGACTGAATACCATATTTTAAACTACAAAAACACGGTTAATCTTACCACAACCATTATTATTTGGTTTAAAATGGAAGTACAAAAGCCCAGAGACAGTAAAACGGAGTAAAATGAGGTCAGCCGTTTTTGCTAATGAAATCTTTAAAATATAACATTATAAACACAAAAAAATAACCTGTATGATTGTTTTTTCCCTCGTTATCCACCGCGGTAGGTTCTTTATCCATAATCATCCTGTTTGAAATGACCGCGCTAAAAAAAGAACCTGTACTGCGCATGATCGGTGACCTCTCAGTATTGTTTTTTTTTTAAGGGGGCGTTTCCCAAACACCGACCGAGCCACGCCCATTTTACGTCGTGGTAATGAAACCCCTGGAATTTAGTGCATGCCGTAATGAAACCCCTGGAATTTAGTGCATGCCGTAATGAAACCCCTGGAATTTAGTGCATGCCGTTGAATCACAGCGCGAGAGCGGCGCAGGCTTATGACGTCAGAAGCCACGCCAAAATAAAAGTCTTTTTTTTTTTTTTGCCACTTACTCTTAGTCATGAGTCATGACTTATTATATATAGTTTTTCTCTGCGTTTGGGCATTTTATCCTGTTAAAAATTAACAAAGCAATAAAAATGTTCTGTTTAAAATAAATTAAACTATGAATAGAAACAAAATAGCTTCTCTTCAACAGTTTCTTAATATGAGAGTAATTACCAAAAGTAAATCCAGTAAGTCCGAGCAAGAAACAACAGCCACAAATGAGCTGATTAAAACTAGTACTCCATTTGTTATATATAGTGATGTATACTTAGAATGAAGTGAAATTATGTTATTTAATCAATTAAACCTTCATTAAGACACTTAATACACGTACGTTGTTCAATAGTCCTCTTTACTTTGAGTTAAATAGTATTATGTTGTATAAAGGGTTAAAATAATATTGTCAACAGCAGGTACATCATTGGATGAAAAACCTGAAACTTTAATCAATCCCTTTATATCTGTGTACAAGCTTTAAAACAAACCTTTCTCCAGTAGAATAACTTTTTTTTCTATTAATGCTTAAACTGACAATTCAAGCACATCATAACAAAGTCAGACAGATCTTTAAAAAGAGCAATAATTTACATAGTCATAAGAAAAAATATCTAAAATCACATACAAATACAAATAATACCATTAGACAGAAAGGGAAAAATATTAATAGATTTAGACTAATAATACTAATACTAAAATTACTAAATTAAACAAACAAAATTAAATGAATGAAATTACAATGACACTTAACCAAATAACCGTAAGGAAAGCAAAATTGAGCATCTTCTTTAAATACATCTGCATAATATTTCAGGAATCTTAGATTTTTTTGTATTATTCTTAATAATATAAAGTGATTTTAGGAGGGAGTTAAATTCTATTCTAAAATAAACAAAGGATGGGTAATTATTTGTGAATTTCTGTTTGTGAATGAAAATTTGCCATATAAGATAAAAGAAAAAGTATGATGCGTTCCAGATATTTAGCTTTTGGGTCTTTTAAAGTCTTTTAGATTAAAGCAATTCACAGCATTGGCAGAAGCAGATATATGAGAATTTAGAAGTGACCAAAAATGCTTGGATATTGGACAATCAAAAAACATGTAGTGGTGCAGGGGTGGCCAACCCTGTACCTGGAGAGCCACTTCCTGCAGATTTCAGTTGCAACCCATATCTAACACACCTGCCTGTAATTATCACGTGGTGTTCAGGTCTTAGTTTATTTCTTCAGGTGTGTTTGATATGGGTAGCAACTGAAATCTGCAGGAAGGTGGCTTTACAGGAACAGGGTTGGCCACCCCTGTAGTAGTGTTTCCTCTGCTTGTTTGCAGAAAGAACAGGAGCTGTCGATGTCCAAAAAACTGTAAATACTAAATTTTACAGGGTACATTTTATGGAAAATTTTAAAATGCATTTCTTTTGCCTTGTTGGAAAATGCAATATTTGCCAGGTAAAAGCCAGGTTCTATTCCAGTCTATATCCTTAACCAAAGACCTCCAGTAAAACTTTCCTCTACACTGTTAACCCTTACTGTAGATTATGCAGTAAATAACTGTAAAATAGCCAGCGTTTAGCTGTAATGAAAGGAAACAGTATTTTACTGTAAAAGGAGCAGGATTTGTATGAAATTCTGTAGTGCAAAGAATAAATTACAGTAATTTACTCTATGTACCATTACAGATATTTACTGTGATAATAAATGGTAAATTACTGTTCAAACATTACTGCCCCATCTACTCTCATGCTTTATGTTGCTATTTTATATTTATTTTATCTCTGTGTTTTCTTTGGTTCCTTTTATGTTTTTAACATTGAGTATCAGGAGTCAACCAATGCCACAAAAATATTCACACAGAGCAAAGAAATTGTCACAATAATTTTTATAACTTTGTTTACTTTTTCTATAATTAATCTAATTTAATTGCCTAGTTTGACCTATAGTTAAGATTTTTAATTGCACTTTCAACAGAATATTAGTATTTTGCTAAATAACTAGTAAAAATGTGTTATTTAAAAAATATATATATATCTTAAACAACACGCACATACATTTTTGCAGAGACTCAATGAATTTGTCTGGAAAACTGGCAAGTAAAAGTGCCATTAACAGTATAAAGGCTTTTCTAAATAAATGTATAAATCATGATCTTTGTTGTGTTTTTTATTATTTTTTACTACAGATTTGGAACGACATGAGAATCAGATTATTTATTTATTTATTTTTTTCTATGGATGAAGTTTATATTATTGTATATTTTTATTGTTTTTATTAAACGATATGTGCATAACTGTGATAAATGTAGGCAGTTGCTTTGAAAATATGCTATGTACCAGGGTTGTCAAACTCCTGGAAAGCCACAGCCTAGTAGAATTTAGTTCTAGCCCTGCTTCAACACACTACCTTTAGATTTAGTTTAATCAGGTGTGTTTAATTAGTATAACTGCACTGTTACTCTGTAGATTGTGCAGTAAATAACTGTAAAAAAATGATTTAGGCATCACCACACACTCCCACAGGCTGTCCGTCTTATTCTAAACACAAAGGTGTTAGAAAGAGTTTTCAGAAAATGCTGGCCCTTTAAGAGAGCCAGGTGTTTGATTTGTTTACTGCTGAGTGTGCTCTATTCTCTGTCTATCAATTCAGATGTGGAGTCTGATGTTTTAGGCTTAAATAAGAATCTTAAATGAGTAAGTAAAATGTGTTCAAATGTTTTTGAGGGTTTCTAAAATAAGGCTGTGTTTTAAGTTATATTGTTGTTATCTTGAACTGTGTACTTGAAAGCTACATTGTTAGCTAGTTAGCCTCTCCTCGTATAACTTCTTACATTACTTTTGTTTAAGTACAGTATATGTATTTATTGGATATTGCATACTGCCATAATGTACAGATGCTAACAGTTGTGTGTATCTTTCTGGCAACTAAGCCAAAATTAAATTCCATCATCTCAGTAAGATAACATGTGCACATCATCACAGGGAATCACAAAAACATGATACACAAAGCCATCCACACACAAAAGCTCCACTGTCCGGTCCCAGGTTGTGAGTTTATTGCTAAGTATTTTTCAGAGCAGTGTTTCCATCTATGAATTTATATTTGAAACAATAAAAAAGTTTGTTGTCATGAGATAATTATAACAATAAAAGATTGGATCCTTTAGTTTTTCGGTGTTGCCAACTTTATTTTTGTTTTCTATAATTATTTTAAACTTTTTGAGAATTGACACAGTTTTTAATTATTTAAAACTTTAAAATTTAAAATAATTATTTTGTTTTTTGCTGTTCAGTTTTCTTTTTTTTTTTTTTGCATGGTCAGCATTGAGGAGAGAGTAACACATTTCACTGCAGCAGTTTGTGTGTGTGTGCGTGTGTGTGTGTTTATTGGATATGTGATTGTGATAAATGTTAGCAGTTGCTTTAAAAGTATGCTATATACCAGGGGTGCTTAATCCTGTTCCTGGAGATCTACCTTCCTGCAGATTTCAGTTGCTATCCATATCAAACACACCTAAACCAATTAATTAGGACCTGAACACCACGTGATAATTACAGGCAGGTGTGTTTGATATGGGTAGCAACTGAAATCTGCAGGAACGTAGATCTCCAGGAACAGGATTAAGCACCCCTGCTATATACCATGGGGGTCAAACTCCAAGTTCCTGGAGAACTGCAGGGCAGCAGAGTTTAGTTCCCACCCTTCTTTAACATTACCTGTAGATTTCTAACGAGCCTTAATTAGTTTTATCAGGTGTGTTTAATTAGAGTTACAGCTTAAAGTCCCGGTCACACTGCACTTTTCTCCCTTTAGACTTCCATTCATACGCATGTGAATGCTGCAGACCTGGAATGCATGCTCATGAGTAGTGGTGGGCAAAGCGATGCTTCGTGAAACACTGAAACTATCGAAGCAAATGTGTCGAAGCTTCGAAACGTTTCGAAACACCATTCTACGGCGACACCTAGTGGTCATTTTAATTGTATTTCACTGAAACAGCTTCAGCAAAGAACAGTTGAGCAAATTAGGGTATGAAACCCCACTTTGCAGCCCTGAATCTGCAAGTGGTTTATACGAGCGGTTAAAGTCCGTGAATACCATGCGGGAATAATGGGTTCGAATCCATACTGAAACAATTATTTTGAAATGCTTCAATAGCAGTTGGTAATGCTTTGTTATTGTATCGTTTTGTTTCAACATTGCTATGACATACGAATAAACACCTTGTAAATAAATTTGTATTGTTTTGTTCATAAAACAGGGTTGTTGCTAGATCAGATACAGTTGTGGCCAGAAGTTAACAATAATTATTTATATTATTAATTAAATTTCCCATTGTATTTTATTAACGTCTATCCAAAACCTAAACCCATCACAGTACTGTAAAAATATGAATTATTGTTTTACAGTGTTACAAAAATGATGCTAAATTGATGACATATCCGCTGTATCCTATCTAGACTACACCATAAAACAGTAACATGATTAAAATATATAAAATCATGATTTTGTAGTATTTGGACTAGTCGGGATTCGAACCCAAAACAAATTTGTAACAGATCTGTTGTGCACACGCACGGTCCACTAAGCCATACAAGACACAGTTACGTTCTTGATCATGCCAGTCAAATGCAGATTCTCCGGGTCTTGAAACGCCTCTGAAATGATCAATGCTTTGAATCGCTTCAAGTGTTTCGAAACACTTTAGTCACGTGACCTGGGTGTTTCGGATCATGCTTCGGTGCAGTGTTTCGAATCACTTGCGCTTCGGGATCTCGACACTGTGTCGAAACGTCAGTTTCACGTCAGCCATCCTTACTCATGAGACAAATTTTACAGTTTGCAGCATTGGAAAGTTCAAGCTTGGAGAACTCTGAACTGTGAAATCACATCATGTGATTGCTTGAGACTAATCAAAGATCAAACCATGACCTCTCTGAACAAAAATTATGGACCAGTTGCTTGCTTTTTCAATCTCTAAATATTTTGTTTAATCCCACTCCTTTTCGCAGAGCCATATGACAGAATTTTGCATGCTTAAACGTTAGTTTGACTGCAGCCTTGCTGTGCAGACCTGTGGCTCTCAGTAATATGTAAGATGATATTTATATCTGCTGATTTCTTAATTTTGGTTTACGTTTTCTGTTTTATATTTGTTTGCTGCCAAAACAATAAAATAAATTTGTCAGAATTTACAACTTAATTAATTTAAAGAATTAATAAAAGGCAAGAATACTAATTAATTTTAGTAACACCTTGACATACTATTGTGTATGCAGTATAATGCTGTGAGTTGTAACACTACAGTACAGTAATTAACTGTACACAGTTTCCAGTTAGTTACCACTACTGCTCTATTACAGTGATTAACTGGCAACACTGTTGCCAGCTATTCACTGCAATGGTTCGGTTACAGTAAACAACTGGCAACACTGTTGCCAGCCACTCACTGTAATGGTTTAGTTTCAGTAATTAACTGGCAACACTGTTGCCAGTTACTTACTGTAACCAAACTTTTACAGTGAGTAGCTGGCAACAGTGTTGCCAGTGTTCTACTGTAAAAAAGCCTGGTAAGGTCTAACAGTGTAGACGAAATTTTCCATTTATATTGGAAAATTTGACGCACAAAGCTAATGTTTAGTTTCTTATCTAACAGACTAACATCTTCTAAAAGCAAATTTACAGTTAAATGTACAGTGACTTTTAACTAGGTGAACTAAACCGGGTGATATTGCCTAACAACTTTATTAAATTCATTAGGACGAGTTGGAAAACAGTGGTAGGTTATAAATGGTTTACGAAAGAATGTTTCCTGCATCATCAAACAAGCAAAGGATCCATTTAATATTATTTTGAAACCAACTTTGGAAAAATAACAATTTGTTTCTGATTGTAATATCTCGGTTATTCCATAAGAATAATCGGTGGGGAGAAAAATTGTGAACATAACCAAGCTTCCAAGCAAGCAGACATTGCTGGTGGAATTTAGACAAAGCAAAAGAAAGCTTGTAGGGAAGATAATTAAATTTAAGAAGAAACAAAAGACTTGTCACCGACTCGGTCTCAGTCATTCCCCTCGCTGGCCAGCAGAGGCCACCATCTCCGGACTTCTAACATTACGTCATCCTTTCACCCTGATTCCAGCACACCTGATCTCCATTCCGCTAATGACCCACATACCCTTCATAAGCAGCTCACACTCACACAACCAGTGCGAAGTCTTGTTTTAGCCCTGGCCAGCATTTCTGAGCGGTCTATTCTGCCTGATCTCCCGTTTACTACTTCAGCCCGTTTCCTGACTCTGCCTTCTGCCTGCCCACGACCAAAGCCTGTTACACGGACTCTGATACTCGCTGCCTACCCTCGACCAAAGCCTGTTACACGGACTCTGAATCACGCTGCCTGCCTCTGACCCATGCCTGGTAATCACTCTGTGTCTGTCAATCACCAGCCCTTATTCATTGAAGTGTATGTTGTATGTTCGCACAGTCGTGCGCGCTTTATGTTGAGTGTGACTTAATAAATACTGCAAATGGATCCCTCCGTGTCAGTCTCCCTGTTACAGAAGACTTCGCCCAACATGAATCCCGCAGCCATACAGGTTTTGTCTCACGAAGTCACAGCTCAAGCTCAGGTACTGACCACTCATCAACAGCAACTAACGCACTTAACTCAGTTGACAGACGAACTTGTGAAATCACTGCAAAACCTGCAAGCTGCTCCCACAGTGCAACTCACCGCCAACTACTCACTGAGTCAACCCGTTGTGACACAACCCCCGACAGTCTCCGGAGCTCGATTGGCATTTCCTGACAAATTCTCAGGTAACCCAGCAAAATGTAAAGGCTTTCTGTTGCAATGTAAACTGTTTATCGCCCAACAGCCCCACCTGTTTAAGGACGAGAATGGAAAAATTGCTTTTGTATGCTCATTGCTCACAGGGAAAGCATTAGACTGGGCTACTGCAGTTTGGCCAGACAGCACCCCGATATTTCCCTCGTTTAATGACTTTCTCAAACGTTTCTGCACTGTGTTCGATCACCCCGAGGGTGGTCGTAATGCTGGTGAGGAGCTATTGTGTATCCAACAGGGAGATCGCTCCGCAGCTGAATTCGCACTGCATTTCCGCACTCTGGCAGCGCAAACAGGCTGGGCTGATGATCCACTTACTACACTCTACAGAAAGGCTCTGAAACCAGAACTGCAAAAAGAGATGGCATGTCGTGACGAGGGAAAAACACTGGACCAGCTGATCGAACTATCCATAAGGTTAGACATTCTTCTCCGCACTCGTAACCCACTGTGCTCAATTGCTTCCAGTCCTGTATCTCCTAAAACCCCCGCTGAACCTATGCAACTGGGCAGAACCCGCCTAAACCCTGAGGAACGTGAACGAAGGAGGAGAAATCACCTGTGCATCTATTGCGGACTTCCAGGTCATACTAAGGTTTTATATCCCAACAAGCCTCCCCCTAAAACCCTTCCGGTGAGTGCTACCACAATGTTCATGACCACAAATGACATTATGAGTATACCTGTCAGTTTGAAACACGAAGGAGTTGAGATTTTGACCATGGCCATGATCGATTCAGGAGCCGCTGGCAACTTTATCGATTACACTATGCTATCACTCACTCCATTCCTCTAACCTCCTGTGATTCCTCCCTAGCCATCACTGCTGTTGACGGGCGCCCACTGGGAGAGGGACACAAAATTCCAGACTGCACCAATCTCTTTAAACAGGCTCTCTCCACGAAGAAGAGATTTCCCTCCTTGCCATCGACTCCCCTCGACACTCTGTAATCCTCGGGTTACCATGGTTACAACTACATGACCCTCAAGTTTCCTGGAGAACTGGTGAGATCATTAAATGGAGCGATCATTGCTTTACCCAGTGCCTGCATTCTGTTTCCCCAGTCCAGATCAACACGATTACCAGCACCGAAGACCCTGAACTATGTAAAATTCCTGAGGCTTATCATGACTTAACCGAGGCTTTTAATAAGCAGAAAGCTACCAAGCTCCCTCCTCATCGTGAAAATGACTGTGCCATTGAACTACTGCCAGGCACCACGCCCCCTCGTGGTCGAATTTTCCCTCTCTCTCAACCTGAGACTGCAGCTATGAACACTTACATTACCGAGGAGCTAGAAAAGGGCTTTATCAGACCATCTACATCACCTGCTTCAGCTGGCTTCTTCTTCGTTAAAAAGAAGGATGGCAGTTTACGCCCCTGCATCGACTACCGAGGATTGAACGAAATTACTGTCAAATATCGCTATCCCTTACCATTGGTTCCAGCAGCCCTCGAACAGCTCCGCTCAGCCCAGTATTTCACCAAATTGGACCTCCGCAGTGCTTACAACCTCATCCATATCCGACAGGGAGACGAGTGGAAAACCGGGTTCTCTACCATCAACGGCCACTACGAGTACCTCGTTATGCCCAGCAAACAGTCCTTCCGTGTTCCAGGCTTTTGTAAATGAAATATTCAGAGACATGCTCAACCAATGGGTCATAGTGTACATTGACGACATCTTGGTCTACTCCAATTCCTTATCAGAGCATATCCAGCACGTCAGAGCGTTTCTCAGACGCCTCATTCAGAACCAGTTATACGCCAAAATTTCCAAGTGTGAGTTCCATCAAACCTGTATATCGTTCCTGGGTTACATCATCAGCCCCGAAGGTGTGGCTATGGACCAGAAGAAAGTCGACTCCGTTATGCAATGGCCACAACCAGAAACTATTCGACAACTGCAACGATTCCTGGGCTTTGCCAACTTCTATCGACGGTTCATAAGGAACTTTAGCTCAGTAGCTGCTCCACTTACTGCTATGGTCAAAGCTAATAATGCTCGCCTTAAGTGGAACCCAGACGCCACTCGAGCATTTTAACCAGCTCAAAACCCGCTTCTCCAGTGCACCCATTCTGCGTCATCCTGATCCCGAGCAACCTTTTGTGGTTGAAATCGACGCATCTAACTGGCATTGGAGCCATTCTGTCCCAGAGATCCCTATCTACTAAGAAACTCCATCCCTGTGCTTTTCTACTCCCGCAAACTCAACTCCGCGGAGAGGAATTATGACGTGGGAAACCGTGAACTCCTCGCTATGAAGGCTGCTTTAGAGGAGTGTGGACATTGGCTCGAGGGCGCTAAGCACCCATTCACCGTCATGACAGACCATAAAAACCTGGAATACATTCGATCCTGTAAACGTCTGAACCCTAGACAGGCAAGATGGGCTTTGTTCTTCACGCGCTTCGACTTTCAAGTCACGTACATCCCTGGCTCGAAGAACGTTAAGGCAGACGCTCTCTCCCGCCTCTCAGATGAGGAAACATCAGATAACGGTGATGAACCCATTCTCAAAGATCCCCTGATCATCGCTCCCATTCAGTGGGACATCGAGCATGAAATTCTACAAGCCTCTGAACACAGTACCACGCCGCAGTCCTGTCCTGAGAATAAGATATTTGTTCCCCCGTCACTTTGTGAAAAACTAATCGCAGAGGTACATAATCACCCCAGCTCCGGTCACCCAGGCAGTACTGCTACAGCGCAACTAATTTAATCCCGATACTGGTTGTCATCTATTAATAAAGACATCATTAATTTCATTAATAAGTGCTCACCCTGTCAGATGTCCAAACACTCCCGTCACCGTCCGGCTGGTCTGCTCCAACCCCTGGAGGTCCCACGTCGTCCCTGGTCACACATTGCCATAGATTTCGTCACTGATTTACCTCAATCTCAAGGAAACACCACCATCCTCACTGTTGTGGACCGATTTTCTAAATCCTGTCGCCTTATTCCCATAGCCAACTGCCTACAACCCTGGAAACGGCCGAACTGCTCTGTGAATTTGTGTTCCGATATTATGGTCTCCCTGAAGACATCGTCTCGGATCGAGGGTCCCAGTTTACCTCCCGACTCTGGTCCGCCTTTTTCAAGAACCTCCAAGTGAACATTAGCCTAACATCCGGCTACCATCCCCAATCCAACGGCCAAACAGAGCGTCTGAATCAGGAGATCGGCAGATTCCTCCGCACATACTGTCATTCCAATCAGGCTGAATGGGCAAAATTCCTCATGTGGGCAGAATATGCTCAACTCCCTGAGAAAGGCATCAACGGGTTTGACTCCATTCCAGTGCGTCCTAGGCTTCCAACCTCCTCTCTTCCCCTGGTCCGGCGAGACCACTGAACTTCCCGCTGTAGATACATGGTTCAGAAGTTGCGAGGAAGTATGGAACGCAGCTCACACCCATCTCTCTCACGCCGTACGGCGATTCAAAGAACAAGCCGACCGACACCGTCGTCCTGGTCCCACGTATTCCCCAGGACAGTGGGTATGGCTCTCCACCCGTGACTTGCGCCTCAGACTACCCTGCAAGAAACTCAGCCCCAGGTACGTGGGTCCTTTCCAAATAGACAAACAAATATCTCCTGTTTAGTTCTGACTGACACTCCCTAATCAATACTGTATTTCTCCCACTTTCCATGTCTCTCTGCTCAAGCCTGCTGTTGGTCCAGCCGAGGCGGATAGGGAGGTGGCAGCCGGTGAACAGGGTCCCCCGCCTCTCATGATCGATGGAGAGGAGGCCTACCAAATCCACGAGATCCTGAGATCCAGACGCCGGGGTGGACAACTCCAATACCTCATTGATTGGAAGGGGTACGGCCCGGAGGAAAGATCATGGATCAACCGTAAGGACATTCTTGACTCAACACTACTGGAAGGCCACCATCTCCGGACTTCTAACATTACGTCATCCTTTCACCCTGATTCCAGCACACCTGATCTCCATTCCGCTAATGACCCACATACCCTTCATAAGCAGCTCACACTCACACAACCAGTGCGAAGTCTTGTTTAGCCCCGGCCAGCATTACTGAGCGTTCTATCCTGCCTGATCTCCCATTTACCACTTCAGCCCGTTTCCTGACTCTGCTCTGCCTTCTGCCTGCCCACGACCAAAGCCTGTTACACGGACTCTGAATCACGCTGCCTGCCTCTGACCCATGCCTGGTAATCACTCTGTGTCTGTCAATCTCCAGCCCATATTCATTGATGTGTATGTTGTGTGTTCGCACAGACGTGCGTTCTGTATGTTGAGTAAAGTGTGACTTAATAAATACTGCAAAATGGATCCCTCCGTGTCAGTCTCCCCGTTACATTAACAATCTGCATGACTTCACCAATGTGGATTTTTTTTTTTTTTTTTTCTGCAACTAATACATTTTGATCGACTAAAGGTTACTCAATTGTAAGAGGCAGCCCTAGTAATCAGTAGCCACTTCAACACTTTAAACTACTGAGAGATTAAAAAACAAATGGCAATTTGTCCTTGGCTGTTTAATTTTTTAAATATGCTGTTCATGCAACCAGTGGCTTTCTGTTATTTTATTTACTTTTTTGCCACAAAGTTAAAAATATATCTAACTTCCTGTTGGGTTTGAGATTCTGCTCCAAGAGACTTTTTTTGTTTTTTTGTTGTTGTTGGTTTTGGCTTGTTTGAGGTGTGCCAACTTTCGTATGCATGCGTGATTTGTAGCTCGTTAATCGAAGTAATCAAATGTTTACAGTCTTTAAATCTTTGGCTCAAAGTCAAGTCACTTTCATTTCAGTGGAATTTTATACGATACAGATCAAAACAGTCAAAACAGCTTTATATTGATAGTGAATGCAGCAAACTATATGGCTTGTAAGTTTACCATGAATTGATTTAGCACTGGGTACCAGTTAGGAATTATTTTCTTTAAATGAGAATGCCACTTCCAACTTTTGTATTTTTTAGTTGTATGAGACAAAAATACTTTTGGACAGTAATTAATTTTTTGAAGCAATATTTGTTTTACTCAAAGCTGATTGTACATGAACAATTACTGTTTATGGTTATCTGCATAAAATACTTTGTTCTGCATATTTTGTCTTACAGCTGAGAAGATTGATCAAGAAACCCTCCTTCTTTTAGATGATGTCACACTGACTTCTCTTATCTCTATTATTGGACTTCGTTTAAAATTCAAGAAGTACCTCAAGAACGTGCTTGATGTAAGTAAAAGGTATTAGGTGTACACAACATGGGGTACATTTGCTTTAAATGCAAAAGGTCTTTGGGATCTGACGTCAGAGCATTTTTTTCACATTTGAGAGTTGCACATCATGTCTATTCTACATCCACATACTTTCAGTGTGCTCAAGCTGAATGTAATCGCACATTCAGTATTATTAGATCATTTAGAAGACACCTACTGCAGCATGCTAATGAAATTGGCAATGAAATGGAGGAAGCCCCTTTGGTTGAGCCTGAAAACTATTCATCAAATTCAGTTTTAGAGGCTGTTGAACAGAGTGATGAGGAGCATGATGAAATTTCTGATGAACAATGTGATGAGTTTCAGGAGGATAATATAAGAGACAGGGTAGCATTGTTTTTAGCAAAATTAAGGTCAAATTCCTCCCAGACATTGAGTGCTGTTAATTGTGTGGTAGAGCACACATCTAGCCTTGTCAGTGATGTTGTTGGATCCCTACAAAGAAAAACAGCCTCTTTTTTTAAGAGACATAGGCCACATTGACAGTCCTGAGAGCCAGAGTTTTTTAGAAAATTTTGCATTGGCAGCTCAACCATTTCAGGGCTTTGAGTCAGAGTACAAGCAAATGCAGTACTTTACACAGTCTGGATGCTTTGTTCATCCAAAAGAAGTGCCTTTCCCTGGTGTCTAATACACCCAAAAGAGAGACACATTGACGGGGATTGTAAAACAAGTGGCAGACCAAGATAAGTTTCAGCTAATTCCTTTAAGGCCTTTGCTAAAGCTGGTTTTAGAAAGTCCAGGGACAATGGACAAGATCTTTGAATGGCAAAATCAAGAGAGCACTGCTCTTGAAGATTTTAGAGACGGCACAATCTTCAAAGCCAGTGAACTGTTTTCCAAAGAGTTATCCATTCCTCTTGTACTGTACAACGATGAATGTGAGATGGTAAACCCACTTGGATCAAAAACCTCAGTTCACAAGCTAGGCTTTGTTTATTTTACTCTTAAATGCTTGCGACCTGAGTTTCTCTCCAGCCTAAACTCTCACTTCTTGTTGGCAGTGTACAAGACAGATGACATAAAAAATTTATGGAATAAATGCTGTCTTAGATCCAATTGTGTCTGAGATTAAGGATCTGGAATAGGAAGGAGTTCAGGTTGACACAAAACATTTCAAGGGTACTATTAAAGCAAGCGTTGCACAGGTTTGTGGGGATAACCTGGGTCTTAATTCCATCCTAGGCTACACAGAAAGTTTCTCAGGGAAAACTGTATGTCGATGGTGTCGAGTTCATAAAGAGGTTTTGAGAGAACAGACAGTTGAGGACCTGTCAGTGATGCGCAACAGGATAAACTACACTGTTAGACCTTACCGGGTTTTTTTAAAGTAGAATACTGGCAACACTGTTGCCAGCCACTCACTGTAAAAGTTCGGTTACAGTAAGTAACTGGCAACAGTGTTGCCAGTTAATTACTGTAACTGAACCATTACAGTGAGTGGCTGGCAACAGTGTTGCCAGTTATTTACTGTAACTGAACCGATACAGTGAGTAGCTGGCAACAGTGTTGCCAGTTAATTACTGTAATAGAGCAGCAGTGGTAACTAACTGGAAACGGTGTACAGTTAATTACTGTATTGTAGTGTTACAAATCACAGCATTATACTGCATACACATTAATAGTGTCATATATAGTTATTGTAGTGTTACTAAAATTAATCAGTATTCTTAGCTGTTATTAAAAAATAGAAGGCATAACATTTTTCAGACAAATTTATTTTATTGTTTTGGCACCAAACAAATAAATAACAAAAAGTATAACAAAATTAAGAAATCAGCAGATATAAATATTGTCTTACATATTACAGGTCTGCACAGTAAGGCTGCAGTCACACTAACATTTGAGCAAGCAAAATTCTGTCATACTGCACTGCAAAGTGGAATTAAACAAAGTGAGTAGTGGAATTTAACAAAATAATTAGAGATTGAAAAAGCAAGCCAGAGAGGTCATGTTCTGATCTTTGATTGGTATCAAGCAATCACATGATGTCATTTCGCAGGTCAGAGATCTCCAAGCTTGAACTTTCCAATGCTGCGAATTATGAAATTTGTCGCATGAGCTATCATTTCAGGTCTGCAGTACTCACATGTGTATGAATGGAAGTCTATAGGGAGAAAAGTGCAGTGTGACTGGGACTTTAAGCTGTAACTCTAATTAAACACACCTGATCAAACTAATTAAGGCTTGTTAGAAATCTACAGGTAACGTTGAAGCAGGGTGGGAACTAAACTCTGCTGCGCTGCAGTTCTCCAGGAACTTGGAGTTTGACCCCCATGGTATATAGCAGGGGTTATCAAACCTATCCTGTTCCTGCAGATCTACCTTCCTGCAGATTTCAGTTGCTACCCATATCAAACACACCTGCCTGTAATTATCAAGTGGTGTTCAGGTCCTAATTAATTGGTTTAGGTGTGTTTGATATGGATAGCAACTACCCAGCAAACACATAACGTTCCCTGAAGGTTTCCAGAACGTCCTGGGAACGTCCCTACAACAAACACCCTAACGTTCCCTGTTAGTTAGCCAGGAAAGTTTTCTTGACGTCAACACAACGTTCCCTGCAGGTTCTCAGAACGTTCCCGGGACGTCCCCTGCGGGTTAGCAGAATGTTCCCAGGATGTTCCCTGCAGGTTCGCGGAACGTTCCCGCGACGTCCCCTGCGGGTTTGCAGAATGTTCCCTGCAGGTTCGCAGAACGTTCCCGCGACGTCCCCTGCGGGCTTGCAGAATGTTCCCTAGATGTTCCCTGCCGGTTTGCAGAACGTTCCCGGGACGTTAGCACAACGTCCCCAGAAAGTCCCCTAAACAGTCTCTAAATGTCTGCATTAACATGCTTAAACACAAATAATCAGACCAAAGAAATTACTTTTTCCATTGTTTATTGTTCAGAAAAAGCAAATAGTAAGAACCGTAAATGATACATTATATAAATAGTTTACATCTACATAAAATAGAAAGATTTTAAACAACAAAATACAAAACTGAATTGCAAATCTTTAAATTACATGAACAATATGATGCACAACTGGACAATTCTTAGAATAATTTGCAAAACTATGACATTTTAAACAACAAAAATACTAAATGTAGCTATTTGCAAATGCTGTATGATTCATAACTGGCAAATTATTAAAATAATTAGTACCTGGAAAACAATATTTATTAAAAAATACAAATTTTAAACAACAAAATAGGTTTTCAAATGTTTACAATGTAAGAAATTACAATATGATCCATATCTGGTAAATTATTAAAATAATCAGCATTTGCAAATAAATAAATATTTTAAACAAAATAAATGCATGCATGTTTCAAGTGATAAATATTCATATATGTATGATCACTAGTAAATTACATTTAAAAATACATTTAAAATATTTTTTTAAATAAGACATTTTAAACAACAAATGTTTCAAATATAGTGAATTGCACTAATAATAGATCCCATGACTGGTCAATTATTAAAAATACATATGAATAAGACATTTTAAGCAACAAAATTGATCAGCAAATATTTTAAATGTAATAATATAAACTTTAATGTAAAAAAAGTGTGGGAGAAACCTTCTAAAAACATAACAAATGTGGAAAACAAGTCACCACTTGATGTCATAAAATGTTTATTAAATCTAATATTGGAAATTTATCTGCATTGTCCGTTTACAATGTTTATAATTTTGTGGGACTTACTTAATAAACCCACTAAAAAAAGCTTGCTCAGTCAACTGTTCCAAGTAGTTAGAAAACTTTTGGCTTTGGTTTAATGTATGACAATTATTATTAGGCAATAAAAAAATATATAGAAGATGTTACAAATATAAAGATGTTACAAAGCTCAGTGTTACAAAGCTTTAAACAAATCTGTCCAGTAGAGGTCGCTAACAGACTGCCAATCACATATGCCTTTCAAAGATGTGCACGTGAGAGAATACAGTCTGAGTGAAGCAACTGGCATTGAAGTTGAATGTTGCTAACTATCGTTGTTTGGTGGATTTGTGCGTATTATGAACAAATCACATTTTTATTCACCAATGTGGAATAAAGCAACCGAAGTTCACTAAACCAGACTCATGCATTCCAACCAATGAACCACAGTGATCACCACCTTTAAACTACCAACGTAGTTGAATGCTTCTCAACTCTGATTTCTTGCTAGTTTTTTGATTTTAAGCTGTAGGCACCAAACATGTCATTCTGATGGAACTGTCCTCATGTTTTGTGCACAGAAGCTCCAAGGATTGCTTCACCAGGTAGTTCATCTGTAAAACAAATGTCAGTAAAAAACAACAATTATTAATTTTGACAGCAGCTGGAAGAACGGTCTACTTGTTTGCATTAAAGAGTCAAACAAACACATATTTAAATTAAATGATAAAGAGAGAGTGTAGAAGTGCACTTAAGTTCTTAGGTGCACAATCAACATACTGTGCTCAGCATAAACAAGTACACCACTCACAAATCTATCATATTTGTGCATACACATTAGATTAGTCAGTACTGAAGCCAAATCTGGGGCTTATCGAACAAAATAATTTAAGATAATGGTCCAAAATTAGTACACCCAAATTTATGTTATAGAAAAATATTAAATAAAACATTTAAAAAGAGCAAAATTCAAGAGAAACAAAACATTCTACAATTTTGTAGTTTGTAAATTTTTTCAAATATGATGCTTGAATTTAATTGTATTATCTTTCTATTTCTAAAGATGTGACTAAAACATTTAAATAAATATATCTGTTTAATAAATCTGTTTGGTTTAAATCCACCAAAATACATTACTTATATTCACTGAGAAATGGATAGAAATTCATTTTCAGAATGGGCTGTACTCAATTATGCTGAGCACTGTAGGTAATGTTTATCACAAACTCTTGTTACCACTCATCACCGTTTATGTTCTTGTGAAATCCCTTAATTATATTAATAATTATGTCTGAAAACAAACACAATGTACAAGTAATTTAAATTCATTTTTATTAGCAATTTTACCGGTACTACTGAATTATGAAACTGCATTGGGTTTTGCCTTATGGATCACAGTCGTGAAAATTCAAGAGGTTATTTGAAACACTGAGGCTGTGCAATGTAGTCTTTTTTTCTTTTTCGTGTTTTCTTGTGAACTCAGATAAATAATTTTATTGTTATCTATATATCCTAAAAAAAAATGTAACAATGTACAATGTAAATGTAGGTCCAATATAAATTACAAAAATAAATATTCATATTTTTGCATTAAACAATTTAAGAAAATATTAATTACTTAAAATTGTTGCATTATTAAATTAGTTCACCTAAGAAAATATATATTTGTTAACATTTACTCATCCTCATGTTGTCCGAAACCCCAAGACCTTTGTTAATATTCTGAACAAATTATGATATTTTAAATTAAATCTGAGACTCCCTCATCCATAGACAGCAAGGGTTCAGAGACACTCAAAGTCCAGAAAAGGCACTAAAAAAACTCTTAAAACAGACCGTGTGCCTTAAGATGTTCAAACTGAATATTATCAAGTAAAGGAGAAGAAACTGTTCAATAAAGTTATTATTCTTGTTTTATGTGTGCAAAAAAACATATTCTCATAGCTTCATAATATTTTGATTGAACCACTGAAGACATATGGTCTGAGGATTTGTTTGGGTTCCTTTTCTGGATTTTGAAACTTTAACCTTGCTGTTGATGGAGGATGAGAGAGCTCTTAGATTTAATCTAAAATATCATAATTTGTGTTCTAAAGATAAACAAATGTTTGAAATGAAACAAAGATGAGAAATTAATGACGTAACCTACGTTTCTTTATGAACTAATCCTTTAATTAGATTTAAATACAAGTTATTCTTATATTAAACATGTTTATGAACATCAGCGAAAAAAAGTACCTGTATGTACATCAAAAAAATGCAGCAACTTTTGCCTGGATGGATCTTTGTTTATCTGCAAGTGAAAAAAAGAAAAGACTAATGAAAATGATTTAAATATTGTACATAACCCATATGTTTGGGTCTGGAGAAGGTCAATCCGACTCCAGGGCTGTGCACTGATTGTGTAAATGAAAAATTGACCCAAAACAAATGATTATGACTGACTAAAATTGACAATGAAAAATTCGCAAATGTGCTTCAACTGGCTTACCAAGAGCAATGGAAATGAAGAAAAAAAAAATACTGTTTTAAAAAGGTTTAATAATCCAACAGTGATTACTGGCTAATCAATATCGAAGGGTTTCTCAAACTTGAAAGCTCACGCTACGAAATCTTGCAGGGATTTGCTGTAACACACTACTGTACCTGGCAGATTGTTGTAACACTGGAGATCTTGATCAGCTGATTCAGCTCTGCTTAACTGGGGCTGGATGGAGATCAGTACTGAAAAGAGAAAAAAAAAACAGATATTATTTGTCGTATACCCCTAAAAATTTGAGAATGTTCAATGATATCTGAAAATGCACAAGATGATAAGAAGAGTAATGCATCCAGAGAGACTTTTCAATTCAAATAAAAAAACAAGATTTTAACATTTATTTTGATGATTTAAATGAACTTGAATATAATTATGACATTACTTGGTTGGGTTTACAGGATATAATATATAATCTGTACATTAGAAATCATTATGTATATTAAAGTTTCTTATAAAGCATATATTCACGCGTGTGTGTGTGTGTGTGTGTGTGTGTCAAACCTATACATACAAGGCCAATGAGTCTCTCTTCTCCCAGCTTGTCACAAAAGCCTAGACTTTGCCTACAAAAAGAGATGATGTTAATTACGTCCTAATATTATCTGTTTAGCCTTTGTAAATAGCACACTTCTGAATATCTGAGTGAAGCTGGTTAAATGTCAGTGCATTTTTTATGATAACGTTACAGATAACATTATTGTACTTACGTTGCCATTCTACAATATACTAGCTCATATGGCCACCTCGAAGGTTTGGTTGAAGAGCAGTTAAACAATAAATAAAACTAACACCGTTATGTCTGCAAAATGGTTTAAGTTAATAGATTTGTGTGGTTGTAGAAGATAATATAACGTTAGCCTCAGAAAACGGACTCTGAAGTGGCTAACGTAACGAGTTGACCGTTATAAATTAACCGTTTGCTTTTAAATAGCAAGTACCATACAATGTGATTAATGGTCTCATTAACCTTTACATTCGGTATAATAGCTTCTGTTTATGAACAAATTCAAAAGGATTTTGAAAAAGTCCTAAAAAAAATACTGAAATCAAAAGACAACTGATAAACCTACCTGATTAGCGGAGCTGGCCGACGACGTCTTGAAGCTGGAGTTGGCGTGTGAGTGACAGGTCTTCCGTGCGGAGCTCCAGCCGCCCGTCATTGGTTTGATTTAATCACGTGATACAGACGACGTCGACGACGCATATAAATTATTATATCTAAATGACATTACTAAATATTTTTAAATAAAATAATAAATCAAGTGATTTTATTAATAAACCAAAGTCCAGAAACAAAAAATAAATAAATAATTAATATTTAAAAACACACATGGGTGTTTGTACAATAATAAAAAACGATCTGTGAACGCTCTCTCTAGGTTATGAAAATAATACACAGAAATAACGTACAGGGAACATTCTGGGAAGGTTCTCTTGGTTATAAAATAAAACATGAAAATAACCTACACAGAACGTTCTGAGAAGGTTCTCTATATGTTATGAAAATAAAACCAACAAATAACCTATAGGGAACGTTCAGAGAACGTTCTCTTTTGGTTATAAAATAAACCCCCAAAAATAACCTACAGGGAACGTTCTGGGAAGGTTATCTCATGGTTATGAAAAAAAACCATGAATAAAACCTAGAGGGGACGTTCTGGGAAGGTTCTGTCTATGTTACGACAATAAAACCAACAAATAACCTACAGGGAACGTTCTGAGAAGGTTCTCTTTTGGTTATAAAATAAATCCCAAAATTAACCTACAGGGAACGTTCTGGGAAGGTTCTCTCTATGTTACAAAAATAAAACCAACAAATAACCTACAGGGAACGTTCTAAAAAGGTTCTCTTTTGGTTGTAAAATAAATCCCAAACTTAACCTACAGGGAACGTTCTGGGAAGGTTCTCTCAAGGTTATGTTAAAAAAACCTAAATAAAACCTAGAGGGAACGTTCTGGGAAGGTTATCTGTAGGTTATAAAATAACCATCGAAAATACCCTGCAGAGAACGTTCTGGGAAGGTTATATTTTAGTTACCAAAAAAAATAACCTACAGAAAACGTTCCCAGAACGTTCTTATTTGGTTCCCAACAAAATAACCAAATGGAACCCATATGGGAACGTTAGGGGAAGGTTATGTGTTTGCTGGGTAAAATCTGCAGGAAGGTAGATCTCCAGGAACAGGATTAAGCACCCCTGATATATAGCATACTTTTAAAACAACTGCCAACATTTATCACAATCACATATCCAATAAACACACACACACACACACACGAAGTGCTGCAGTGAAATGTGTTACTCTCTCCTCAATGCTGACCATGCAAAAAAAAAAAAAAAAAACTGAACAGCAAAAAACACACAATAATTATTTAAAATTTTAAATAATTAAAAACTGTCAAATCTCAATAAAAAGTTTAAAATAATTATTAAAAAAAACAAATATAAAATTGGCAACACCGAAAAAACAAAGGATCCAATCTTTTATTGTTATAATTATCTCATGACAACAAACTTTTTTTATTGTTTCTTATATAAATTCATAGATGGAAACACAGCTCTGAAAAATACTTAGCAACAAACTCACAACCTGGGACCGGACAGTGGACCTTTTGTGTGTAGATGGCTATGTGTATCATGTTTTTGTGATTCCCTGTGATGATGCGCACATGTTACCTTACTGAGATGATGGAATTTAATTTTGGCTTAGTTGCCAGAAAGATACATAAAGTATCAAACAAAATTAGGTCAACTCAAGAGTAAGGGGACGCCAGTGAAGCCAAATCAAAGAAATAAATATAACAAAACAATTCTAACTCATAAGCGAAACCCTTACCTCACTAGAACATGAAAAGAAAAAGAAAAGAAAAATCTTCAGCGCCGAGCGCCGTAAACTTACCTATTCTGAACTAAAAACAAAACAAATACATAAGTGGCATTCACTTTCTTACCTGGTGTTTTAAACAATGGATTGACTACGTGTATGTAAGATGGAAGTCGTACGACATCTTCCCTGTCCGCCTCAAGCCTGATTTATACTTCTGCGTCAAACACCGGCGTATGCTACGGCGCTGACGCATAGCCCTTCGCCGTGGCCATCGCCGTCACTGACGTGCACCTCTCAAAAAATGTAACTACACGTCGCAACGACGCGTAGCATAAGCTCTGTGATTGGTCGGCTTGGTAGCGCTGACGAGTCTGGGCGGGACCGAGAGGCGCGCGAATGGCGCGACGCCGCGCGAGCGATTGTTTACAAGTGTGGAGTCCCGTGAAGGAGCTCCGGATGGAAAGTTTTGTTCTGTGTTTACCTCATGGTTAAAGTTGTTGCACGTCCGCCGGTTCCTGCCTCAAAATGAGCAAGTTTGAGTCACTTGTACATCCAGGAAGTGTTCAGAATAGCAAAACAGAAGCGAAGAAACTCGACACAGAGGAACATTTACACCTCACTGCCCACTAGCGTTTCGGAAGTGTTAATGCAGACCAACGGAGACAGCGCGCAGAAGTATAAATGCACAGCCACGCGCGTTGCCTGCGCCGTGAGTTGCGCCGGTCACTTGACGCAGAAGTATAAACCAGGCATTACTCTGAGGACAAAGTCAACTCTCAGTGATCTGTTTTAGGTTTGAGCAGGTAAGAGTTGTGCCAAAGTAACAAACAAACAATCGAATATAAATGTACAGAAATCACAATCTCGTTCAAAAATGGGCAGAAAATATACTAAATAATTTTATCCAAACGAAAGTTAAGCAAAATTAACGAATAACAAAATCATGTCGGCAAAAACACACAAAAACGGGATCAAAGGAAAAGCGCGCTGTCATCCGCTCTCCCTGGCGTCCTTATATGTGACAGCGCCACGTCACCCAATGATGAGTGACTGGTCTCCTGACCAATCAGATTCTGCGAAGGCGGACCTAAAGGACATGACAGGTAGAGATGGGGAGAGAGAAAGAGAGGGATATAGAAAAAGAGAGAGAGAACGGGACGCAAAAATTCCACCAATATACGACAACCGTTACACACGCACACACACACACGCACACACACACACACTTACACACGCACATGCGCGCACACACACACTCACACATACACACTCACACAACACACTCACACACGCGCGCACACACACACACACAACACACTCACACACGCGCACACACACGCACAACACACTCACACACTCACTCACTCACACACACACACACACACGCACACTCACACACACACACACACACGCGCACACTCACACACGGACACACACACACACACACACACACACACTGCTGCTGACTGCTCCTGCAGAGGATTCTGGGTAAATCTCTCGTCAGTCTTCAGCTCAGTTTCACTGATGATCCATAACCAATCCTAAACCCAGGGGAGAGCGGCTCAGTGAATGTGGTCTGGACTGAGTGGATGAGGCTCATTGTGTCTCTATAGATGTTGTAGAAGATCAGAGTTCCTGCACTGTGATCCACAAACACTCCTATTCTACTGCTGAGCGGCTTCACTGGGAGATCAGTGAGTGAGTGATTGTGCCAGAATGAGAAACTGGAGGAAGAGCAGCTCAAACTCCAGGACTGAGCATTATATCCAAACCAACACTCAACACCTCTTCCCTTCCTCCTGATGCTCTTATATGACACTGATATCCACACACCATCTCCACTCCAGTCAATCTCCCAGTAACAGCGTCCACACACACTCTCTCTGCACAACACCTGAGGACAATAATAATCATCAAATCTGTCTGGATGATCAGGATACGGCTGATTCTCTCTCACACTCTTCACCTCTCTGTTCTCCTCAGACAGAATGAGTTGAGTGTTTGCTGTGTTTGGATCCAGAGTGAGGAAACAGACATCTGAACACAAGAACACACACATTTAAAACCACAGCTGTGTGTGTGTGTGCATGCGTGTGTCTGTGTGTGACAGAGGGAGTGTGTGTGAGTATGTCTGCGTGCATGCAGGTGTGTGTGTGAGAGAGGGGGGGAGGGGTGTGTGTGCATGTGATCACTGCTGTGTGTGTGTGAGTGTGTGTTTGTGTGAGAGAGGAAGTGTGTGTGTGTGTCTGATTGTGTGAGTGTGTGCATGTGTGTGTGTGTGTAGTCCTACATTTGTGCGGTCCTGCTGTAATCCTCGTCTCTTCTCCATGATCCAGACTGTAAACACACACAGATTGACATTCAGTCAGAACACAAACATCAGCTTATAACACACACACACACACAATAAGACATGTGGAGTGTGTGCTGAATGCTGGATTGTGATTGGCTGATGTCAGTGCATTAATAACTGCAGTAAAACAACATGAGTGTGTGTGGAGCTGTCAAATCAGCTTCTGAATGACACACAGAGCTTTTAGATCAGATGTGAAAACAGAAAACAGAATGGAAACACAGAAACAGACAGATATAAAGACTGAAGGATTCATTCAATGATCAATTGACAAAAGCGCAGCACAATAATAAAGCAGAATTCAGTGTTAAATGACTTGAAATATGATGGAGATCTTCATCTTCTGTCAAATGCCTCTTCATCATCTCCAAACATTGCTAAGTTGGAGAGCAGTGAATCCAGACCAATCTGCAGTCCTCCTCGCCCTTTGGAAGCTTGGTGGGTTTGTGTTCTGTTTATTGTTCATAATACTTCAGTTATAAAGGATTAGTTTAGGAGTTTTTTGTCATTTGCTTTATTTGAGTTTGTTCAACATGTGATTGTCACTGGACTATATCAGAACCAGCATCACTGTCTGCTGATCACTTTTATTGCCTGATATTTTGTGTTCATGTTAGTTTAGAAGCAGAAAAGAGCCAGATTACAAGATATGTGAAATATTTGCCAGAAACATCTTTGTTATGTCCACATTGTGAATGTAAATTGATATTGTTTATTTTCTTCCTGTTTATAGTTTTACTCCGCTCTTATTAAAGTGTGATAAAGGACATTCTGTGTCTGTGAAGTTAATGAGGGAGAGTTTAACTTGCTGTTAAAGTATACACAGGACGTATTTGGAGAACAGTACACACACATCTCTGACCTCATACTGTACAGTTCTTCAGCAGAAATGTAGAGAACAAGTTTCACTGCTCAACTACAATGCTGAAACTGTACAGTGTTAATATGATATATAATATCACGCTTAATGTGAGAACTGCCCCAGTGCACTGACATATTTAACAGCTTTGATTCATATCTGGACACTAGAAGAGCAGTGAAGTATCAAAGTATCTGTATTCACAATAAAAAGGCAGTGCTGCTCCACATACTTGAGTTTGTCCAGTGTGTAGTTTGGATCCTCCAGTTGTTCAGAGAGCAGCTTGACTCCTGAATCTCCTGGATGATTGTAGCTCAGATCCAGCTCTCTCAGGTGTGAGGGGTTTGAAGTCAGAGCTGAAGACAGAAAACCACAGCCTTCCTCTGTCACCATACAGCCAGACAATCTACAAACACAGCAATAGTCCACATCACACAGTTGGACAATCACACATCTCTTTGTGTTGTGAAGATGCTGACTGCTGTTTCTGCTCATGTCAACAGCAGTGATGAACACACACATCCTGATCAGCTCTCCTTATTGATCGAGCCCTCGCATCAGCAAACACACTCACACTCAACAAGGACTCGACATCATCTGTAGAAGTGTACAGAGCAAAGACATTGTTCATAATACACCACATCAAGCTGTAAAGTCTGCTGTGAGGAGGAAGAAGACACACTTGAGCTCAGAAGATCATCTTCAAGTCATGTATAAAACACAACAGGAAATGAGCTGATTTCATCATTTATATTGGGATTCTGTTGTGGACTAAAACAAAATGAGCTCAGACAAACACAAACCCGCTCTCTTCATGTGTTCATCACCTGACCCACAGTCACATTCACACTGATGGTCCATTAGGGGACTTTTATTTTGTCAGGAGAGAAACACCTGATCAATATTCATGACTGCTGACTCTCCTTCACATTCAGCCTTTACCAGATATTGTTTTAGATGAGCGAGTAATCAGGATTATTTCAGACACTTTATCATGAGACTTTTATTTGTTTTCAAGAAACTGAAACTGCACAAATATGAGAGCAGCTCAAACCTTCAGCAAGACACAAAACAGCTTCACTTTAGTGTTTAACTCTGCTGCTTTCACACTTCCAGATCCACTGTTCTGCTCTGAAACAGGATTAACACTGGTATAATGTTTATTTGTGTTCTTGCTGCGCTTTACTTTCACACGGAAATGTTGAATGTTGACACCCACAGACAGACACAACCTGTTAAAGTTTTCAAACAGTGAACTAAGACTGCAACTATTAGTGAAATCTATATTAAAGGTCTTCAAATATGATTTCAAGAGTTCATACTTAGATATTGCTTGACAGCTGTAAGCAGGTTTGGCATGCTGTCCCGGGAGAGAACCCTGAGCTCGGAGATAGTTGAGCCCAGGGCTCCCGCCAGGTCCATAGAGCATGTGAGGGGAGTACGAGATCAGGTGGTTCTCGAGAGCTCCCCAAATGCATGAAGCTCGGGACAGCAGCCGTGTATTCGAAGAAACTCCCCAAAAGGCTTGAAATGCTATATCCGGCTGCTGGATATAGTTATTTGAAAAAGAAAAGGTAAAGGGGCTCCTTTGGAGCAAAGGGTGAAACAGGTTCCTGCGGGAACCCGAGCAGAGTTGGCTTGGGCTGTGAATACTCCAGCTGGAGTAGAGACTCGGGGAGACCCCTGCGGGGGTCAGAGCCATGGGGTGGGCGGGAATCCTGCTGGAGTCATTATAAGGGAAGGGGAAGGAAGGACTCCGGCTGGAGAGGGGAGTGAAGGGGGGCAGGGGGGGTGGGGACTCCGAAGGAGTAATTTGCTCGAGGAACACTCCTTGCGGAGATAGAGCTGGGAGGTGGCAGCACTATATATAATTATATATTTATATGAAACATATAGATATATAAATATATAATGGGGTAATCTAGGGCCTTGGTGGGGCGTTTTTACTGACTCTTGCGAGAGTCGATGCTCTTGGCTCTCCTGCGGGAGAGAGAGCTGTATGTGCCATCTCCAGCTGGAGTCGGGAAAAGGAATGGTCGGTGAAGCCCCAGCTGGAGGGTGACATGGCAGTTGGGCGATGACCCCTGCAGGGGTCCGGTGCTCGGGATTAACTCCGCGGGAGTTAGAGCTTGAGGGTGACAGCACTATATATAAATATATATTTATATGTGTGTGTGCATATATATATATACACATATATAAATAAATTTAAAAAATAAAAGATAAGTGTGAGAAATAAACAAAAGTAAACATAAATAAAAGCTAGGGCCGGGGAGGGTCGGTGACATGACTCGTGTCACAGCTCGGGGTTGGGGTTGGGTGAGCTATTTAGCTGGCTCCGGTAGGAGTCGGGAAAGATGAGGGGGAGGTGAAGACTCTTACTGGAGGGTGACGGGCGGTATAGGTGCTCTGGGGGTGTTCCTGCGGGAACAGAGCGTGACGGTGACAGCACTATATATAAATTCATATTTATATGCGTGGGTGCATATAGATATAAATTTATATAAATAAAATCAAACAGAGAGAAAAATAAATAGTGCTATACTATATGTCATTATGGAATGACAAGGGGGCCTGGGCAGGGAGAGAACTCCTGCTGGAGTTAGGTGAGTGAAAAGGGGGAGAAGGCTGAGTGCAAATCAGCTGGAAGGAAGAAAGGAAGCTAGATGGCTGGGTCATGCCCGCGCCCTTGGGAGACTGGGTAGTTCCTCTGCCCTCGGGAAGCTGGTATGGTTGGGTCGTATTCTCTCCCTGGACTAGGCCCATGCCCTTGGCCGCTGGGATTACTGCGTCTGCTGGTGAGGGTCCTCTGAGCTTCCCTGAAATGGCTGTGGCTGAGTCAGATATAAGATTTGAAGGCGTCGGGAGACCACCTTCCTAGTGTTTGTATGTGTTGTTACGATAGCCCTTGTGTGCTGCTGTGGTGGCGGCTCCAATTCTGAATGAGTGACTGGATTATGAATCTGGTGGGAAGCCTGAATAGTCCTATGACTTTAAGGTGTTTTGAAACCAAAAATGTTATTGATCGGAATGTGTGGATGTGTTGAGCAGTGAGAAACTGATGAGGTGTTCTGGGGTAACTTAAAATGTATAAATGAATGCTGACGCAAATTGTGTATGCTGTGGTTATGGGATTGTCATCTTAAAAGGAGAGATGGAGTCAGCTGCGGCTCTGCTTCTGATACCAGTTTCTGAAAATAAAGCAAAAAGAGAGTCAGCGATTTCCTATGCAACTAGGAACATGTACAACAGTATTTTTTTTTTCTTTTTTCCAGAATGTATTGACGATATTGCCCGTTAGAAGCGCATCGGCGGCCCTGATAATATACCCCACGGAGGGGGCAGCATCTGTGTAAAAAAGATATACTGAGGGTGAAATTGGATAGCTAATAAATGAATGGCTTCTATTCCAGCGCTTAAGGAAGGAAAGCATAAGCAGGTCGCATGCTTTAAGCTCCACCTGATGATTACAAACCTTTATGAATTTCTTTTCTGTTAAACCAGGAGTCACCAAACATGGTTACGGTGGGCACCAGGTAGCCCACGAGGCTCTCGTGTGTTGCTCACAGGCCTGTTCTAAAAATAGCTCACCATAACGCCACTTACAAGTAAGCTTTCTCTAATATAGAAGTAATCATTTAAAAATGTAAATATTTGCAAAGATAAATAAAATAGTGTTACACATTGATATATTAATTACAGGGTATTTCCTACCCTGTTGAATCATTGTTGGTAACTTTGAGAGAATCATAACATGATCAGTGACTTCACCTGGATGAATATTATTAATTTTTACCAAAACTTAAATTATAATTATAGTAAATTGAGCAATTTGTTATTTGAGAAGTGTTTATCAAACTGGTAGCCCTCCACGTTAATTGGTGCCCGAGAAGTAGCTCTTAGTTTCAGAGGTTGGTGACTCCCGTGTTAAACGCTAAAGACAACATTTTGAAGAAAGCTGAAAACCTGTAACCATTGACTTTCACAGGAAGGAAATAAATACTATGGAAGACAATGCGGCTGTCCGTAGTGCCCAGCCACAATTCATGACACTTCGTATTCTGCCGTGCCGCGGAGCGCTATTTGTATAATTGATAAGTTTATTTTGATAAAGTATGAATGCGTGTGTCTGGTGTGCATTAATCTGCTATTCTCTGTCGTAAGCGCGCCACGTCACCACGCCGTCGGCGCCTCTGGTGCGCGACGCCCTTCGGGCAGAGTTTGTTACGGCCAAGATCGGATTTAGATCATTTCTCTTCTATTCCAGAGATTGATGCTGCGAGATGAAGTAGGTGAGTGACGAAAAGGCATCCCTGCGGGATAATGCGCATGTGTGTTTGATGTTCTAAGATGGAGAGCAGTTTATGCTTAACGTGATATTTCTTCCAGAATATAAAAGGGGACTGATTTGTCGATTTATTCAAGTAGCTTATTAATGCTTGAAATTCTATCACTCCAAATTGATGCTTAAGAATTTTATAGAGTGCTTAAGCCGGAGGTTCTTCCGCGATGAGAATGCAAATATTAGAAAACCGGTCACTAGTTTAGCTGGGGGATATTAGGGAGAGAGAAACAGGAAACTTGTAGATGAATTACGTGCAAACGCCGTAGTTATTGGCGAAAATCCAGCGGATTGTTTTTAAGCATAAATGTGTGGGCTACTTCTGCATCCGAAAGTTAAACGGACTACAAAATATTATTATGACCTCCGATTGCCGGAAATCGGGTGGTGGGTGTAATGTTGATTGCAACCGAGCGTTGCAGCCGTCTAGATTAGAGAGATTGCTTGGTTTATAAAGTGATAATTTAAGCATCTTCATTAGGCAGAATCATGCTGTTAATGCTGAAAAAGGCAGAATTGTGAGGAGATGAAAGAGCCATTATTAGACGTTTTTAGAAACGTTCTAATGCCCATTTCAGTAGGGCTGGTATAAATGTGCTTAACAGGGAATTGCTCTGTGATTTCTGGTTTAGATTTCTGGACGGCTAGTGAGGTTATGGGAAGGGAGCGCTGAGATCGGCTGTGCTCCAGTAGACGAAATCTGGAATGAGAAATTCAGAAAATTAGGTCAGTTACAAACGTAATTCAGTAAAAGCATAAACATATTGACAAAAGTCGACAAGTAATTTCTGTTTTCACTAGGCTTAGCACTTGGCTGACGGCGTATGCACCGCCGCAGTAGCTGCGAGCTTGTATAAATTAGAGGGGAAAAAGCAATGATACGCAAGGTAGAGGGGCGGGGTGCGTAGCCCGTAGGTGGTAAGGATCGCTGAAAGAGGAGGACTGGAGTGTGCACTGGAATCGGGAGCTGCAGGCTGGAAAAGGTGAGGTGGGATTCCCAAGAGTTGCTTTATTGTCCGGGAGATTGGTTTTATCCGTGTTTAGAATTATGATTGCTGCAATATGTCCAAATCCAATATTGCTTTTTAATCCTTTCCTTGATTCTCCAGGGAGGCGGAGAGATTGCGGGTTTAATGTCTGTTTAGGATAGGGGGTGTGGCAGGAGCGTGTTATGTTCTGGGGGTGGCGGTGAAGTTCGCAGTGGATTCGCAAGTTTTTTGGGTTTAATGCAGCGGCTTTGAATTGTGGTCCCGGCGTCTAGGAGTTTGGAGGAGTTCAGTGACAGTCGTTGTTGGATATGAGAGACGCATGATGATGCTGGAGAAGGTACGTAGCAGAGCTGGGGATTGCATTGTGATCTGGCTGGAGTGGATAGGCCTACGGCCTCTTGTTGGAGCCTCGGTCTCGAGCTGACTTTCTTGCTGGGCTGGTTGTTGTTAAGACGGGGCTGGTGTTTCATGGAGCGCGGAGCTTTCTTTCTTGTATGTAGCTGCGCTGATGCTGTTGTGATCTCCGCCGCCGTCGCTGTTGTTGTTGTTTTTGTGATTTTTTGTGGTTGCTGACGATGGTAGTAAAGGTGGTGTAGTATTGTAGTTGAAGAATAGTAGGAGATGTGGAGGATCCGTTTTGTCCGTGAGTAACTTTGGAGGAGCTAGAGCGGACCTGTCGTTTGTTTCTTCGGAAAACGAAGATAAGGGAGTAATGTCTAGCTAGGCTACTTATAGTGGGTTAGGATAGATCTGATTGGCTAACTAATGAGTGTAGGTAGGTGGCCAGCTGCTGTCAATTATATCACGTGCTCCTCTCGAAATTAGTTTAAAAACTAAGTCAATGCAAACGCGCGAATAGACATCCTGAGGCGCGTTACGCGCGAATGGCGTGGAGCGAATGACACGAATTGCGCTGAGCAAATAGCACGATACGCATGAGGCGAATTGAACGTTTGTGCGTTTGAATGTCCGCTGAAGTTCAGATTTTCGAACTCGAGAGATTCGCGCGAAACGCTCAATAAGCGCGTCGAACGCACAAACGTTCAATTCGCCTCACGCGTATCGCGCTATTCGCACCCCGCAATAACCAATCAGGAGCTTGCTGTTGTGGGGGCGTGATTGTGACGTAGAACCTGTTGATGGTGTCCTGGGGGAAATCCTCCAGGCGACACCGACAACAAGTCATCAAACTGGGCTGGGCTCAGTCAGAAGCACAGCTGAAAGCCTCTGTCATCCAGGTTCAGTTTCTAAAGAAGTTTATGAGCTCACAGAACTGGATGCACCTCTGAAAGGATGTAGTGGACTCAGACAGGACCCTAAACGTATCGACGCTGTTTTTCAGTCTCCATAAAGCACATTAACTCTGTTATTTTCTTAATAAAATCCATGTTAGCCATTTAGCTATGAAGCTAGAGTCACCGGGCAGAGAGAAGCCCTGCCCATCACGCGAATACGCGTCGGTTTTGAAGTGAATTTGACACACGATTGAAGCGAGTAAACTCAAATGTTCATGCGGCAATTTACGCGCAAATAGCGCGATTTATCCGTGCATTCCACGTCTGGTGTGAACACAGCATCAGGCAGCAAAGAGCTTTTAAGTTGGTAAAGTTCAAAAGTAAAAAAAAAAACAGGATCATGGAGGTAAAAACGTAGCATAGCCTCATGCTAGCCACACAACACAACAGACGTGCCAGGGGGCGAAAATAGGTAGACAATTTGGCATAAAAAGAAAATAAAGATTCAATTCAGATAAAAGTTCGCGGTGCAGCATGTTTCAGAGCCACAAGATCAAAAAAAAGTTAAGCATGCAATATACATGAACTGCAAAATCAGCATGATCCAGTAGAGAAGCGGCAGCCAGGTTGCGCCAGCGTCCTGTCCCCAAAAGGAAAATCTTAAGAGACTCACTTTATCTTTAGTAGGTGACCACTATTGTCCCTCATTGATGGTAAAATATGCATCCTTTCAGCAAAGCCTGATAATTCAGATAGTCTGACACAGGATACACTGAACTGAGGCCAGTTTTACTTATTAAAACACTCTTTACTTACTGTGAGTGAGATGGAGAAATTGAAACTAGACAAGCCTTGAGGTAACATCAGATGATCAAGACATCACCTTTATAACAATGACTGGAGCAGTTTTATGACAGGTTTGTGATATACCAGCAGAGCATTCATTACATCTTTTCTGTTGATAGAAAATACTTTTCTCCACTCACATACTCTGGTGAAAACATACAGAAGATAGAGCTTGTAGAGTAGAACAATCATGTCTATGAAGAAGAAGTCATTCACTACCAGTAAATGTAAAGAGAGGGGGACACATTTAGTTTTTATTTTATTTTAATAAATCAGTTTATTTTGCAAAAGACCTCTTCAGTTTGGCCAACTCTGAAACAAGTTCTAATAGCAACTCATTTTATACAGCACAGCCTATGTCTAGCCTCATGTAGAGCCAGAATTCGTTTAAATAGGTTCTCATTAAACTGAAGCTCCTCTTATTCTGAACAGATATCATTATTTTCTGTAATAGTTGTAAATATTTTTCTTGTACATTCTGCAGCTCATAGATCTGCTCCACTGACAGAAGCTGCCTTTTTATTTTTCATATGATTATAATCAATGTGCACCAGTACAAAGCGGCTTTTACCACACAATAGGACTTAGATCAGAGGAGAATTGCACTAGTAAAATTAAGAAAGCCAATACTTCAGAAAAAAGTGCAGCTTAACCGACATTAGAAACCACCGGCCAGTTTTCACTTACTTTGGGAAACACTGGTAAACACTACAAAGACCATTAAAATGTGACAAAATACCTGCTTGAAAACCTCACACTAGAGTTGGGGTTGAGTCCACCTTTGTCGAGTCCAAGTCAAGACCGAGTCCTAAACCTGTCGAGTACAAGTCCAAGTCCGAATCCAAAAAGGGTCGAGTCGGACTTGAGTCCGAGTCCCTAACATCCGAGTCCGCCAAGTCCAGACAGTCATAAAACTAATTTATTAATTTTCTTTTGGCTTAGTCCCTTATTTATCAGGGATCGCCACAGCGGAATGAACCGCCCACTAGTCCAGCATATGTTTTACGCAGTGGATGCCCTTCCAGCCGCAACCCATTTACTCTCATTCACACACACACTCACACACCACGCCATTTTAGTAAATTCAATTCCCCTATAGCGCATGTGTTTGGACTGTAGGGAAAACAGGAGTACCCGGTGGAAACCCACACCACTCCTGGCCCAGTCAGGACTCGAACCAGTGACGTTACAGTGCTAAATAATAAAATAAAAATAATAATAAAATTAAATCAAATAAAAATTTTCAAATAACAATTAAACTGTTAAATTAATATTTTAAGATTTTGATACATTTTTACAAAGTGCCTTGTATTTTTTTGTTAGTGTAGTGCATTGATCCTTATGACAGTGTGTATATGGGATCTGTAGTGTTCTGTGTAGCTCCTCACCCTCTACCTCACTCTCACTCAGTCACACAGTCATTCAGTATCTATGTGCGTCGATACTAAGTGAAGCTGCTGTGTGTCTCTTGTGCCCGCTGTTAATAAACACTGATTAGTTTGAACCCTGCTTCTCTAGCAGTTTAATGCAAGTTCTCCGAGTCAACTATGGTGTCAGAAGTACAACTGCACGCGAAAGTGATTTTTGTCTATGCTGGAAAAGTTTCACACAAGCTTTCATTCTGCTCAACCTTGCGGGGCCCGAAGCCATTGAACGCGAATGTTCCTTTGTTTATGCACAAGAGGTGAGAGTACCCGGTGAAAATGACAGTATTATAACACCGGCTGAGTCCAGCGAAGACCCTAAGTGTTTAAAGAGAAAGTTTTGCGAGCTTTGCGCTCCCCATGTAAACATCACAATGGAATGACACAAGTTCAACAGGTGATAACAAAGACCTGGTGAGACTTTTGAATCCTATATTAGTCATATAAAAAAACGCCAAATGGCGAAAAAAAAGCCGTAAATTTGGAGCATTACAGGATGAGCTTAATCGTGACAGGCTGCTCTGTGGCATACTAAGTGATATCCTGAGAAAATCACTGCTGCATGGTCCAGAACTGACTTTAAATAAAGCCATATCAGCATGTCAGATATATGAACAGACTGAACAACAAACTAAAGACCTAGCAACACTCCAAAGGACATCTGCCACTGCCCATGCGGTGCACCAGGCATTCACAGGAAAGAACAAACATTATAAAACAAAGCACACAGAAAGCAGCATAGGCCCAAAAGCCATAAGAAACTGTAACAACTGCGGTGGTGATCACCCAACCAAAAGAGATAAGTGTCCAGCCTCTGGCCAACAGTGCAATAGTTGCAAAGTGATGTTTGTATACAAATTTCGGGAGGAGCATGCGCAGAAGTTTCAGTATCGAATACTTCATTGACAATTATCCCATCATCAAATCAGTTTTTGAGCAACGCCTATATATACCAAAGCTGTCTTACCTGCAGCATCTCTCGACTTTAGCATTGGCACATCCAATCGCTGTAGCCTTGTGCAAACAGCAAATTTCCATGAGGAGGACACGGCTCCTCTTGCAAACTCCAAGCCGACGTCCAGCGCATCAGCACTCGGCAGAGCATATCAACAGAGTCCGCGGTCTTAACTTAGGCCCGCCACGCCACCGCTTTTCCAGACACCGGCAACAAACCTGAGCCGCTCCCCAGTTGGAAACCACCGGCCCAGATCAAGCGAGTGCCAGGCCACCGCTCCACAGGCGAAGCGCCACCATCGGCCAATTCGCCATGGCAGCGTGAGCACGTCTCCGCTACGGCCTCATCCACCCCCCACGCACGGAACATTTCCACTTAGTAGCGCCCGCAATCCCTGCTCTCGGCGCGCCAAATTTAGGAATAACAAGCCTGTCCGCTCATGAGTGTGACCTCACGCGAAGCGGCTTCCGGGTCCAAGCGCTCTATTCAACTGCATGGGGAGACCCATGAAATGGTAATTATAATGTCTCCAAAGCGATTTATTACTTTCGAAAATCATGATCACAATATATATGTCTATGCCTCATACATGATGCAAGTGATTAATTTTATAAATTGTTAAAAATGTTTGGTATTTGTTACACAGCAAGCCCAAAAATGGTTGTGTACAACATGACTCTGTATAAAACTAACTTATCGTCTAATATGTTTAAAATTGATCATAGACAAATAATTTCTCAACTTACTGCATGGGGAGACTCATGAAATGTTAATTATAATGTTTACAAAGCAATTTATTACTTTCAAAATCACTATCACAATGGGGTATATGCCGAAGCATGCTAATAGGACTCTTAATTTGCCAGTAACCTGGGTTAAGCGCTTCAGACGAATTGATTGCCAATGCAAAAGCCAGTGCGTTTAAGGTCTGTTTTCTTTAAAAATAAGCGATCTCCACTAGCTGAGTGATATCACCATATCTTTATAATATGAGCATTTATTTTACCCCAGTATATTTAATGGAGCTCATGCGTCAGCCTGCCGATTCTGACGAGCGCGTGCGAGTAAACAGCTCCTGTCTCATTTTACGCTTGAGCAACCAAATAAATAGGCAAGGCAAGGCAAGGCAAGTTTATTTATATAGCACATTTCATACACAATGGCAAGTCAAAGTGCTTTACATAAACAAGAATAAAAGAAACAAGTAAAATAAAAATAAAAACAAATAATAAAAATGCGTAAAAACAAAACAAAAACAGGTAAAACGTGTTATAAAAGAATGAAGAAGAAGAGAAAAACATGATAGTGCAATCTGTCGGACGCAGCACAGTGCTCATTCAGTAAAGGCACAGCTAAACAAATGTGTTTTCAGTCTTGATTTGAATCACATCTGATCATTTCTGGAAGCTGATTCCAGCAGTGAGGAGCATAGTGGCTGAAGGCAGATTCACCCTGCTTTGACTGAATTATTGGAACTTCTAGTTTATATGATCCTAATGATCTGAGTGATCTGTTAGGTTTGTATTCAGTGAGCATATTTGTAATGTATTTAGGTCCAAGGCCATTTAGTGATTTATAGACCATTAATAATACTTTAAAATCTATTCTAAATGTAACTGGCAGCCAGTGTAAAGACCTGAGGACAGGTGTGATGTGCTCTGATTTTCTGGTTCTGGTTAGAATTCTTGCTGCAGCGTTCTGGATGAGCTGCAACTGTCTGACTGTCTTTTTAGGAAGACCAGTGAGGAGTCCGTTACAGTAATCCACCCTGCTGCTGATAAAAGCATGAACAAGTTTTTCTAAATCTTCACTAGAAACAGAGCATCTGATTCTTGCTATGTTTTTGAGATGATAGTATGCTGATTTACTGACTGCTTTGACATGACTGTTGAAACTCAGATCTGACTCAAGAGTCACACCAAGATTCTTGACCTTATTTTTTGTCGTTTGACCTTTAGCGTCAAGGTACGCATTTACCTTGAGAACCTCATCTTTGTTTCTAAACACAATCATTTCAGTTTTCTCTTTGTTTAACTGAAGAAAGTTTTGGCACATCCAATTGCTCATTTCATCAATGCATTGGCAGAGGGTGTCAATGGGGCTGTAGTCATTAGGCAGTAAGGCTAGGTAGATCTGAGTGTCATCAGCATAGCTGTGGTAGGAGATTTGGTTCTTTCTCATTATTTGGCTCAGAGGGAGCATGTAAAGGTTGAACAGGAGAGGTGCCAGAATCGAGCCTTGTGGGACTCCACACGTCATGGGTGTCCACCTCGACCTATGGTCACCTATACTGACATGGTAACCTCTACCTTCAAGGTAAGATCTAAACCATTTGAGGACTGTCCCAGACAGCTCAACCCATTTTTCCAGCCTATCCAGAAGTATGCTGTGATCGACAGTGTCAAATGCAGCACTGAGATCCAACAATACCAGCACTGTTATTTTACCTGAATCTGTATTTAGGCATATATCATTGATTATCTTTATAAGAGCGCTCTCTGTACTGTGATGTGCTCTGAAACCAGATTGAAAATTGTCTAAACACCCCCTGAAGTTTAAGAACTTGTTAACCTGGTTAAAAACAACTTTTTCAATGATTTTGCCAATGAAAGGGAGATTTGAGATTGGCCTGTAATTGCTCAATAGGGTGTTTTCCTGGTTGCTCTTCTTCAAGAGGGGTTTAACAACTGCAGTTTTAAATGAGGTTGGAAAAATCCCTTAGAGAAGTGAAGCATTTACCACTTTTAGAAGATCCATTTCTAAACAGGTAAACACCGTTTTGAAGAATGATGTGGGGAGCGTGCCAAGACTGCAGGTTGATGTTTTCATAATTTGCACAATTTCTTCTAAGATTTTGCTGTTAATTGCCATGAAATCAGACATAATGTCTGATTTCTTAAGTTGTGGTTGAGCTTGTTTGATATCGACACAACTTGACTGATTGGATGAGCTGATTGCCTTTCTGATATTATTAATCTTATCAGTGAAGAAATGAGCAAACTCATTACATTTGCTTTCAGAGAGGAGCTCACTTGGAATCCGACTGGGGGGGTTTGTGAGTCTCTCTATCGTTGCAAAGAGTGTGCGAGCATTATTTAAGTTGCTGTTTATAAGGCTTGAAAAGAAAGTCTGTCTAGCAGTGTTTAGTTCCATATTAAAGGCATGAAGACTGTCTTTATAGATATTATAATGGACTACTAGTTTCGTCTTTCTCCACATACGCTCAGCTTTTCTGCACTGTCTTTTCATCATTTGTACTCTAGGTGACCTTGTCCAAGATCCCTTTTGCCTGCCAGTCATCTTCTTGACTTTAACAGGAGCGATGTCATTTATGACATTCTCAATTTTAGAATTGAACAAATCAAGGAGAGAATCAACAGAATCTGCAGATATACTTGGTGCTAGCGATATGGCCTTCATAAACTGCTCACGGTGTTCTCATTTATGCATCTCTGTCTGACAGAGACAGATCTGTCTTTAATAGCTGGAGTGATCAATATATCAAAAGAGATACAGAAATGATCAGATAGTGCCACATCCTTAACAACAGTCGATGAAATGTGTAAACCCTAAGTTATAAGTAGATCAAGAGTGTGTCCACGATTGTGTGTGGTTCCTTGAACATGCTGAGTCAGATCAAAAGTGTTAAAAACAGTCATCAGTTCTTTTACAGCATTGATTTCTGGATTATCAATGTGAATATTAAAATCCCCAGCAATACTAAAATAATCAAATTCAGAGGTTACAATTAATAACAGCTCTGTAAAATCATCAATAAAAGCTTGAGAATATTTTAGAGGTCTGTAGATAATGATCAGTAAGATGCGTGGAGCACCTTTTAGTGCTATACTCAGATATTCAAAAGACAAAAAGTCACCAAATGACACTTGTTTACATTCATACACATCTTTAAACAGGGCAGCGATGCCTCCACCTCTCTCTGCAAACACTCAAAAAGTCAAAGTTTAAAGGAGCTGCTTCATTCAGAACTGCTGTGCTACAACTGTCATCTAGCCAAGTTTCATTTAAAAGCATAAAATCAAGGCAATTTGTGTTGATAAAATCATTGACTAAAAGAGACTTATTGTTGAGTGATCTGATGTTTAAAAGCGCTAACTTAACAGTTTTAGCTGTTTTTTCTATAGTAGTCTCAGATCTACATTTTATAGACACCAGATTTGAATGATTTGCTTTACGGCCTGATGAAGTCTTTGGTTTTCTGTCACTTAACACAACACATATCTGCTTAGAGAAAGCTACAGACACACTGGGTTTCTGCTTGTTCTGAAAACATTTGATAAAGACACTGTTATCTAAGCAGGTCCCCGACACACATCACAGAGAGCTCTTGTGTTCACCAGCTGAAGATGGGGCGTTGTTGTTTGGGCCCTGGCGGTGTGATCGGAGGGCTCTTCCAGGTGGGCTCATAGGTGGTTGTGGAGCAGGCCGCTTTTTGGTTGGTAACTGGGGGCTTGCGGCAATGGAGTGTGAAAGTTTAGTTCCAGCATACACCAGTTCCTCTATCTTTTTTGAAAAACCCAAGAGTGGTGAACATTGTGACAATGAGAACGTGTCCGGTGACAGAGGCTGTGCATCTGGAGATCCTGTTTGCAGAAATATGTTTTCCTGAGGATCATTTTTGAGTGACGAGCCTTGATGCTGTTCTGATGCGTCACAGTCTGCCTGTGTTGAGCAGAGGGCAACTGATAGTGTCTCTATCAACATTGGGTGTTTTGGCTGCATGGCATTATCACTGTCCTTGGGTGATTCGTCAGCCACAAGTCCACTCAGGAGCTGATTTGAGGTCCTGTGGTCATCCGGACATTTGCTAGGTGCGTGTTTGCAATTCAGTTCAGTGGCATACACAGCTGATGGATGATTGAGGGAGAAAAAAATATTGTCCTTTAGCACCTTTGTACCAAGTTTGTTTGGATGAAGGCCGTCTGATGTAAACAGCTGTCTTTGGTTCCAGAAGAGATTGAAGTTGTCGATGAAATTCAGTCCTTTCTTGTTACATGTTTTCTGTAGCCATACATTTAGACCAAGAAGCCGTGAAACCATATTTGTCCCTCTTGCAGGGAGTGGTCCACTTATGAACGGCTGAACCTTCAATCTTTCAGCTGTTTCCAAGAGCTCACAGAAATCTTTCTTGAGCAGTTCTGACTGTTCCTTCCAAATATCATTCTTCCCCACATGGATGATAATCCGTTTTGCAGTACTGTGCTTTTTCAGAATTTCCTCAAGTTCTTTGTTTACATCAGAAACTGTTGCATGAGGAAAGCAGTATGTCATAGTAGATTTGCTCCTGAAATTCTTGATTATTGAATCTCCTACGACTAGTGTTCTTATCTCTGTTGCGATCGGAGCAGAATGCCGCTGTCTAGTCGGCCTTGAGCCTCTGTTCCATGCAGAATTAGTTGCGGAATCATGCGATCTCTGTCTGACTGCATTTGGGGATTCTTCACCCATATTACTCAAAACTTCATATCTGTTCTGAAGCTGTATTTGAGTCCGAGCTGTATTTGGGGTAGAAGACGCTAATGCGGCAGCGTATGATCTGACCCCACGAGTACCCTTTGGTCTCGCACCTTGTTTATGCCAATGCTCATTTTCAAAAGTTCTTTTCTGTTTTTCTGTGCTCAAAACTGTAGCAGGAACAGATTTATGGGACTCACCGGCTGTGTGCTGAGAGAATCCACAATGAAGCTGAAGTTCTGGTCGGATCGCAAGCAACTTCGTTTCAAGAACTGCAATCTTTTGTAGAAGTTTGTGGCAATTTGTACAGCAGTGAGAATCTGAATTAATCCGATCCAGAGGCATTTTCACAGCCGTGTCTTCCCGTCTACGGAATGTTAGCAGCTGGTAGCGGGAGGATTGTTTAGACGGTAATTTCCCTCTTGTTAGTAAAGCTATATTCCAGAAAGTTTGTAGAATCGATGCTGATCTTCAAGCCGTGTTGTTTGAGTACTGTGCCGATAGGCTCAAGTTAAAATTAGGGTATAAGATATAAAAGCAAGTGTGCGAAGAGCGTAGCAGTGGGCAAAGACGTCCGAACAGTAGCAAAGCAGGAAGTAGCCTTTAGCATTTAAATAAACTTTAAATGCTAAAGTTTATTTAAATGAATGTATTTAATGACATTATAACATCGATGCTGTATAAGGAACCGTACAAAATGGAAAAAAGTTCACAATAACAGGTCACTGGAAGTGTATCATCATGGGAACAGCACTAGCTCGGCATATACCCTATACATACGTCCACACCTTATATCTGATGGGCAGAAAGTGATTAATTTTTATAATCATAAGATTTATAAAAAATCTAAAATTCTGCACAGCCACTACTGGGTCTGTCTGACTGCATACGCATGAAACTTCTAACACTCAACAAAGAAGTTCATCAGCTAAACACATCCAGTCAGGATGAATTCACAGACACAATTCTGACCAAGTATGATGATCTTTTCAAGGATGAAATAGGTAAACTACCTGTCACATACTCCATAAAGCCGACCCTAATGTGCCCACAGCTGTTCGTCCCGCAAGACGCATTCCAGTCGCGATGCAGGATAAGGTCAAAAAAGAACTTCAACGAATGATGGATCTTATTGTCATCACACCAGTTACAGAACCAACTGACTGGGTGTCCTCCATGGTGGCGGCTTACAAAAAAAGACTCCAACAGCATCCGAATCTGTTTAGATCCTAGAGATCTAAATATGGCAATACAACGACCACCCAATGAGAACAGTGGAGAAAATTGCGACACAGATGTCAAATTCTGTTGTTTTCTCAGTGCTTGATGCAAAGAGTTTGTTTTGGCACATATCTTTAGACCACAAATCATCACTGCTAACAACATTCAGCACACCATTTGGCCGATATAGATTCCTCAGAATGCCATTTGGCATTAACTCGGCTAGTGTGGTTTTCCAGAGCTCAATGGAGCAAATTTTCGCTGGATACCCTTGCGCTGTGATTGTTGATGATATACTAGTCGGTGGACGCACAATATAGGAACACGATGGCAACCTGGAGAAATTGCTTGCACGAGCTAGACAAGTCAATCTCAGACTCAATCCACAAAAGTGCAAATTCAGGCTGAAGGAGGTGAGCTAGGTAGGCCATATTTTCAGCAGCGACGGTTTACATGCAGATCCATCCAAAATCAAAGCCATCACTGAAATGCCAGTACCCGCTAATGCCACTGCTCTCATGCGATTTCTCGGCATGGTTAATTACATGGGCAAGGTTATCCCAAACTTCAGTGACATATCTGCATCCCTCTGCCAGCTGACACACAAAGACACAACATGGTGTTGGTTTCAGCAGTACCCAGATTGTTTTAACACCCTAAAGAACTGTCTCACATGCTCTCCTGTTTTGTCATATTAACAATATAACAATATAATTAACATAACAACCCTGTTACCTTAACATGCGACTCATCGCAATTTGGTCTAGGTGCAGCATGTCTACAAGACAACAAGCCCATAGCTTATGCTTAGCGGGTTCTCACAGATACTGAACAGCGCTATGCACAAATTAAAAAGGAACTTCTCGCTGTGGTGTTTGCCTGCACCAAGTTTAATGATTACATCTATGTCAAACCAGTAACCATTGAAACTGACCACCAATCTCTGGTGACAATCACCAAACGTCCAATACACAGCACTCCTGCCAGACTTCACATGTGAGGTAATGAACGTTTGTAACATCTCATCATCAAATCTGGATGAACTTAAACTCCACACAACAGGTGATGCCACCCTACAGTTGCTTGCAAACACAATTAAACATGGATGGCCAAACAAACTACACAGTCTTCCACCAGTACTGTGGCCGTTTTACCCATACAGACATAAACTAATCACGGATGACTCACTCGTGTGGAAAGGACACAAAGTGATAATACCTATAACACTATGCTTACTTATGAAACTGCATACTGTTCCAAGCCTGCCATGGTCAACTGTAGCCGCCGATATATTTGAATGGAACAGTCATCCATACCTGGTTTTCGTCTACTCGTATTCATGCTGGTACGAGAACGATCAGTTACAAGACATGACCTCAACATGCATCATACAAAAGCTGAAGAGACATTTCTCTGTCCATGGGTCACCTCAAACCCTCATAACTGGTAATGTTCGACAGTTTGTGAGCAGTGAGTTTAATGATTCAACTAGTCTAAACTATCCTTAATCTAATGGCCTAGCAAAACGCACTGTTTGTAGAGCCAAATGCAACCCCGCTGGTCCTACGCCACCCAACCCGCTCCGAGCTGGTATGGAATTGGCGACCTTCCGCATGGGAGTCGGATGCTCTAACAAGGAGGCTAAAGACCACGGCCTCTAATGTGTATCTCTAGAGCAGTTTTAGAGGTTTACCGGCACAGAACCTACTAGCTAGCCTCCGTTACACTTACCCCCCTTAACCTCGCTCCAATCCAGGTCACGGCACCAATGTAACCCAACCAGTCCTATGCCACCTAACCGATCCAAGCTGGTATCGAACCAGCGACCTTCTGCATGGGAGTCGGTTGCTCTAACAAGGAGGCTAAAGACCATGGCCTCTAGCATCTGTCGCTAGAGAAACTTTAGAGCTCAGAGGAGTAAGGTTTACCTGCACAGCACCTACTAGCTGGTCTCCGTTACACAAACAGCTTATGGAAAAATCAAAAAGGGATGGTACGGACATCTATCTCAACCTGTTGAATCTGAGAAATATTCCTAGAGATTCAAAACTAGGCTTCTCAGCTCATAGACTAATGTGCAGACAAACCCGTTCCAAACTACCACTTCACAGTTTTTTGTTGAAACCCTCTCCCCTTGCGTCCAACGACATTCATGCACAACTGAAAAAAGTAGGATGAGTCAGAAATGCAGTTATGACAAAATATCTAAACAATTAAACACACTCTCAAAAGGACAAACAGTGAGAATGCAAACCCCTCGTGGATATGATCGCAAAGGAGTTGTGAAGGAAATCTGCTGTGAACCAAGATCCTACATAGTTCTGTCTAGAGGAAAGGAATATAGAAGAAACCGCAGACATCTTCTATCTGTGAAAGAGCCAGAACCTCATCAGCATGATGATGATGATGGGTACCAATTACCTGAAAAATCAACCAAGAGCAATGCTACACTCCCAAAGATACCTGTCGCACACACTCAAACCACCACAGGTCAACTAACTTCTCAAACACACACACAAACGAGAACCTGTCCTTATGTGACACGATCAGGACGCACTGTACGCCCAAACTCAAAATACAAAGACTGAAGCGCTATTCACCAGAGTACACATAAACAGCACATTATTTATTTTTTATTGTTACATTGGTCAACAATGTCAGTTTAACGTGCAATATGTTTCACAGTTTATTAATCACAATGCACAAATGTTCATTACAGTTATAGCCATGTTTTAAGTAGGTATACTTGTTCCATAAGGTGCAAATTCAATTGCCATTCAAATATCAGTTTTAAAAGAATTCTGATGTAAATGCATTTAAAACTCAAAGTGTTATAAGTATGCTAAGAAAAGGGGATGTAGTGCATTGATCCTTATGACAGTGTGTATATGGGATCTGTAGTGTTCTGTGTAGCTCCTCCCCCTCTACCTCAGTAAGTCATTCAGTAAGTATGTGCGTCGATACTAAGTGAAGCTGCTATGTGTCTCTTGTGCCCGCTGTTAATAAACACTGTTTAGTTTGAACCCTGCTTCTCTAGCAGTTCAATGCAAGTTCTCTGAATCAACAGTTAAACATATAAAAATGGGCCAATGAAATGCCAATTGAATTGGCGGAGCTTAGCTCCACAGCTGAAACTGATTAGCCAATTAGGGCTATATCAGTCGGCTGTGTGAGTTAGCTTGTCAGAATTTTGCCTGCTGAAGAGCCGATCGCTCAGCTCCCAGCTGGAGACTCAAGTGCTGTGGCAGTGGAGACACACGTCTCTGTTCCCTATTCGGGGAACATGGGTTACGTACGTAACCTGGACGTTTCCCTTCATATGGGAACTTCTACGTGTGTCTGTATATACAGACTTTGGGAGACTGTATGGAAAGCGCCACAGCAACCAAGCCCGTCATGCTCCTGATGTGTAGTTTGCCAAGCCAAAGCGTGAGCGCACTGACATCACCAAGAGCGCAACCTTCCAACGTCCCCTAGGCCCAACATATTACCATTACATGGGAATAAATGTTTAATGTTTAATCGGGGGTCGTAAGTGTGCTTTTTCCTAGCTAATATAGACTAGGGATTTTTGGAATTACGACAGTACGTTGGGAAAGCGTCAGTCCCCGCAGGGGGAGGACGCGGCGGAGACCACCTGCTACCCAGAAGGGGAGACCTGATGGTAAGGAGGCATATGGACAAGCCCTAATGAGGGGGGAGTGCTACATATGATAAGCTGGTTAGCGGTTAGGGAAGACACAGGACTGGCTGATAAGGGGGAACACACTGTGGTAATAATGCAACTGGCATCACCAAATGGGGATGCATATAGCTGGCACCGATCCTCAACCTGCGTGTAGACCAAATGGGCGTACCAACCGCACACTGAGCCATGCATTCGACTTCTCCGCGGAGTCGATGATGTGGGCCTTGGAGGAACTCTCTAGGGTTCGCCTGAGAAGGGAAACTTACTAGGAGAGTAGAATAAAGCACACACATCTCCGGGTTATCTCCCCCCGATTGATTGGGGTTACCCAATAAGCGGAAGGAAACTGGCTCCACTTGAAAATTACAGAACCTCGCGAATGTGTTAGGTGTCGCCCAACCCGCAGCTCTGCAGACATCTGTGAGAGAGGTACCGCGTGATAATGCCCATGAGGAAGCAACACCTCTTGTAGATTGCGCTCTAACGTTTGAAGGGCGCGGCTCGCCCTGGCATTGATAAGCGAGGAGGTCGATGGCATCAACTAACCAGTGGGCAAACCTCTGTTTTGATACGGCACTTACCTTCTGCCGACCACCATATCAGATAAAGAGCTGTTCACATGATCTTACATTTTGCGTTTGTTCCACATAAAGGCGCAAAACGCGAACGGGACAATACAGTGAGTGGGTTGAGCCAGCCTCCTCCGAAGGCAGCGCTTGCAGGTTCACCACCTGATCTCTAAATGGGGTGGTAGGAACCTTGGGCACATAGCCAGGCTGGGGTCTCAGGACAACGTGAGAGTAACCGTGCCCGAATTCAAGGCACGATTCGCTGACTGAAAATGCCTCCAGATCCCCAACTCTCTTGAATGACACAAATGCGATCAGCAGAGCTGTCTTTAATGACAGAATTTTAAGTGATACTGACTCGAGTGGCTCGAAAAGATCTCTCTGCAGATCCGCTAGGACTAGAGAGAGATCCCAAGAGGGCATGAGAGGGGGGCGGGACGGATTTAACTGCCGCACGCCTCTGAGGATCGGTTGATTAGATCATGCTTCCCGAGCGTGTTGCCATCTACCGCGTCATGGTGAGCGGCGATCGCAGCCACATAAACCTTTAGTGTGGAGGGTGACAGCCTAAGCTCCAGCTTATCCAGAAGGAAGGATAACACAATGCTAATCTGGCATTCGGGGGTCTTCTCAGCGAGAAGCGCACCACTCAGAGAATAGACTCCACTTCAGGGCGTAGGCATGCTCTAGCCTGAGTGATGGTGTTAAGTACCGGGGGCAGTAAGTCACCTAAGTCTATGGACCACACATGGAGGTTCCATAGATTGGGGCGTGGGTGCCAGATGGTGCCCTGTCCTTGAGAGAGGAGGCCCTCCCTTAGGGGATTGCGTCAAAGAGGGGCCACCGCGAGGAGTGTGAACTCCAAAATCCAGGTCTGGTTGGGGCAGAGGGGTGCAACAAACAAAACCTGCTCCTCGTCCTCCCTGACTTTGCACAAAGTTTGTGCGATTAGGCTCACTGGGGGAAATGCAAATTTGCACATGCCCGATGGCCAGCTGTGAGCCAGTGCATCCATGCCGAGGGTGGCCTCAGTCAGGGATTAGAACAGCTGGCAATGTGCGTTCTTGGTGGAAGCAAACAGATCGATCTGGGCTTCCCCGAAGCGCGCCCATATCAGCTGGACCGAATCGGGGTGGAGTCTCCACTCTCCCCAGGACACTAGCTGCTGTTAAAGCACATCGGCTGCACGGTTGAGCGCGCCCGGAATGTGGATGGCACGCAGCGATTTCAGCAGCGTGTTACTCCAAAGGAGCAGACGGGGAGCGAGCTGAGACATGCGGCGGGAGCGTATACCCCCCATTTGGTTGATATAAGCCACCGTTGCCATGCTGTCCTTCCTTATCAGCATGTGTTTCCACTCCAGCACCGGTAAAAAGCGGTGGAGAGCTAGATACACTGCCAACAGCTCCAGGCAGTTGATATGACAATGCAGGCGGGGTCCGGACCACGAACTGCATGCTCATTGCACACGGCCCCCCTGTTGTTATGACAATATGCCTGGATACTAGCCCTAGGGGCACTCCAGCCCATAGAAAAACCAGATCCGTCCAGGGGCTGAGGGTGCGGAGACAAAGCGGAGTGACGCGCACCCAGTGCGTGCCCGCACCCCATGCCAGCCTGGCACGCTCCTCGGAGAGACTCTCGGGGATCACCCTCGTGAAAAGGACACCGTGAACTTGGGACAGCATATAGCATACTGAATCGCATAGCCGAGTCTGATCGTCCATATGAGCCACCGCAACGTGCTGAGCGGCGCTCCCTGAACCCTGCGGTAAGGCCGAAGTGAGAGAAAGGAGTCCGTTCTGCTTCACTCTGAGGGCCTGAGGCGAGGGTACCCGGCGCTGCGAGCTGGAAGGCGGAGTGTCCCAGACTGGCAGTGCTCAGGTTTGCGGATCCGGAGAGAGAGGAACTGCTCTTTTGGAAATTTTAATTTGCTGTTGGCCCGGAGGCCGGTCGCAATGAGTTTAGAGTCATAGTGGACTGATGTAATAATCCTCGGCCCCCCACCAAGGAAAGAGCAGGTCCCCTCTTCTCCAATTGGCCCATCCCGGGAACGTTTTGCAGTCCATTTACCAGACTTAACGGCGCCCCGAGGTGGTGGCGTTGCAGTCCTGCGGAAGTCTCGGCGTTGCCGCTTGGGAGCAGTTTTCCGAGCCCGCTGATAAATGACTTCACCCATCGCCTTGGACTGCTCTTTCACCGTGGAGAATTCCTGGTTGAACTCCCCAACGGTGTCGCCGAACAGGCCAGCCCGGGATATGGGAGCGTTAAGAAATCAAGCTTTGTCAACATCACTTACATCAGCCAAGCCCAGCCAAAATTGGCGTTTCTGGACCACTAATGTGGCCATCGTCTTCCCCAGGGCACGAGCAGCCGATTTGGTAGTCATGAGAGCATAATCGGTTGCCGTGCGGAGCTCATGCAGCAAGCCCGGGGGAGAACCTCCCTCCTGCATCTCGGCCAGTTTCTCAGCTTGGTAGCGTTGATAGGTGGCTGTAGCGTGCAGAGAGGAGGCGGCCTGACCTGCAGCAGTGTAGGCTCTGGCCATGAGAGACTCAGATAACCTGCATGCCTTGGAAGAGAGTTTGGGCGAATCTCCACAATTGGAGCGGCTAGCACGCTCCACCTGGGGGACCGCCTTATATCCCCTGGCCACCCCATCATAGAGGGAGGTGAGAGTGGGAGCGCACGAGGACCGGGCAGAAAAAGGTGCCCTCCATGCCTGCGTGAGCTCTCAGTGTACCTCCGGGAAGAAGGGGACAGAGGGTCAAGAAGGCTTCGCCTTTTTCTTCACCCCCACGTACCACCCGTCTAAGCGGTCCGGCCGCGGTTCTGGGGGACAAGCCATCTCCAGCCCCACGGCCGAAGCAGCCCGGGTTAACATGGCTAACATGTCCAATTCCAGATCCGTAACCATACTGTTTTTGGGAGTCGCTAGCGTCAAAATAATTCTAGGAAATACGACAGTATGTTGGGAAGCGTGCAATCCCGGTAGGGAGGACGCTGCGGAGACCATCCGCACCCAATGGGGGAGACAAAATGGAAATACATATGGACTAGCCCTAAGAGGGGGAGTGCGCATAAGAAGGTGGTTAGCGGATAGGGAAGGCACGGGTCCACCCAAGAGGGGGGACTGAACCGTGGCGGAAAAGGCATATGGGATCGCATAGTGGAAATCGCACATAGACGGCACCTATACCCAAAACGCGGGCTGACCAGCGGGTAGACCTACAACGTAGTGGGCCAGCAAGTGACTCTTCCGCTGAGTCAGTGCAGGGGGCCACGGAGGAATCTGCAGGGCTCACTGAACGGGGAGCTTTACTGACAGACAGGGAGGTGCACATCTCTCCGTGTTAGGGAAAAAAGGCACCGCAAGCGTGTTACAACACCCCACCGAGTTGTTTCCTCAATCACCAAGGGTTACCTAATACCCTTGAGGAAACCGGCTCCACTCGCAGATTGTAAAACCTAGCAAATGTGTTGGGTGTCACCCAGCCCGCAGCTCTACAGATGTCTGTTAAAGAGGCGCCGCGTGCACGTGCCCAAGAAGATGCAACGCTCCGAGTGGAGTGTGCACGCACTCCTGGGGGACACAGCTCGCCTCTGCTCAAATAAGCACATGAAATGGCCTCCACAATCCAGTGGGATAATCTTTGTTTGGTCATGGCACTTCCCTGCTGCCGACCTCCATAACAGACAAAGAGCTGCTCAGATGATCTAAAGTACTCAGTACGGTCCACATAGATGCGCAGGGCGCGAACTGGACAGAGTAAGGAAAGGGCTGGGTCTGCCTCCTCCGGGGTCAGCGCTTGCAGGGTTACTACCTGGTCTCTAAAGGGAGTGGTAGGAACCTTGAGCACATAACCCGGGCGGGGTTTCAGTATAACATGAGAAAAATCCGGCCCCAATTCCAGGCACGAGTCACTGACCGAAAATGCCTCCAGGTCCCCGACCCTCTTAATGGAAGCCAACGCGACCAGCAGAGCTGTCTTCAGGGACAGAAATCTTAAGAATACTGACTCGAGTGGCTCAAAGGGATCTGTAAGCAAGCTCGTGAGAATGAGGGCGAGATCCCAAGAGGGCATGAGAGGGGGGCGAGTTGGATTAATTTGCCTAGCGCCTCTGGGGAACAGGATGATGAGGTTGTGCTTTCCCACGGTGCCGCCAGCTACCGCGTCATGATAAGCGGAGATGGCAGCCACGTAAAGCTTGAGAGTGGAGGGCTACAGTCTGCTCTCCAGCTTCTCTTGAAGGAAAGAGAGCACAACACTGATCTGGCAGTTTCGGGGGTCTTCTCTGTGAGAGACATACCATTCAGCGAATAGACACCAATTCAGGGCGTAGGCGCACCTCGAGGAGGGGGTTCTAGCCTGAGTGATGGTATTAACCACCGCAGACGGTAGGCTACCTTAGTCTTTCTCACGTCTAGGGACCACACGTGGAGGTTCCAGAGATCAGGGCGAGGGTGCCAGATGGTGTCCTGTCCCTGAGAGTAGGTCCTCTCTCAAAGGGATCCGCCAGGGGAGGGCCGTCACGAGGAGGGAGAGCTCTGATATCCAGGTCCGGTTGGGCCAGAGGGATGCAACTAGCAAAACCTGCTCCTCGTCCTCCCTGACCTTGCACAATAGCTGCGCGAGCAGGCTCACTGGGGGAAACGCATACTTGCGTGTGCCCCAAGACCAGCTGTGAGCCAGTGCATCCGTGACGAGAGAGCCCTCGGTCAGGGAAAAGAACAACTGGCAATGAGCGTTCTCGGAGGAAGCAAACAGATCGATCTGGGCCTCCCCGAATCACGCCCATATCAGCTGGACAGACTCGGGGTGGAGTCTCCATTCTCCAGAATGAATTTGCTGCCGTGAGAGCGCATCGGCTGCATGGTTGAGCATACCTGGGATGTGAATGGCGTGCAGTGAATTCAGCCGCGGATGACTCCAGAGGAGCAGACGGCGGGCGAGCTGAGACATGGGGCGAGATCGCGTACCCCCCATGCGATTGATATACTCTGCCGCCGCCATACTGTCCGTCCTGACCAGCACGTGTTGCTGCTCCAACACCGGAAAAAAGCGGTGGAGAGCGAGGACCACTGCCAACAGCTCTAGGCGATTTATATGCCAATAAAGCTGGGCACCTTTCCATAGGCCCGCAGCTGCATGCCCGCGACACACGGCTCCCCAGCCCATGTTAGAAGCATCTGTTGAGACAACAACATGACTGGACGCCTGTCCCAGAGGCACACCGGCCTGCAGGAACGAGGGGCCGTTCGAAGGGCTGAGGGTGCGGCGACACAGCGCAGTAACAGAGACTGTGCCCGCATGCCATGTGCGTCTTGGGACTCGATCTAGAAGCCAGTGCTGAAGTGGTCTTATATGGAGCAATGCGAGCAACGTGACAGCCGCAGCGGATGCCATATGCCCCAGGAGCCTCTGAAAGTATTTCAGTGGGACCACTATTTTGTTGTCTAGCTCCCTCAGACAAGTCAGCAACAGGCGAGTGCGCTCTCCGGAGAGGCGCGCTACCATGGTGACCGAGTTCAGCTCCATCCCGAGAAAAGAGATCCTCTGCACCGCGGCGAGTTTGCTCTTTTCTCGGTTGACCTGCAACCCCAACAGGCGAAGGTGCCGGAGCACCTTGTCTCTGTGCATGGTCAATTGCTCCTGCGAGTGGGCTAAAATCAGCCAGTCATCGAGATAACCCTGCGCGAGTTTGGTGAAGACCCGCGGAGACAGAGAGAGCCCGAGGGGGAGGACCTTGTATTGCCACGCTCAACCTTCGAACGCAAACCGCAGAAACTGGCGGTGGCGTGGAAAATATGACATGGAAATACGCGTCCTTCAGGTCTATGGCTGCAAACCAATCCTGAGGACGAACACATCATAGGAGGTGCTTCTGCGTAAGCATTCTGAACGGCAGCTTGTGTAGACAGCGGTTCAAAACGTGCAGAACTAGGATTGGCCATGACCCACCACTCTTTTTGGGTACGATGAAGTACGGACTGTAAAACCCGCTTTCCATCTCGGCTGGAGGGACCGATTGATTGCACCCTTCGCCAGGAGGGCAGCAATCTCCTCTCGCAAGACAGGGGTGGACAGGGGGTTGACCCTGGTGAAATACACGCCCGTGAACTTGGGGGGCCGTTTCGCGAACTAAATCGCATAGCCGAGTCTGATTGTGCGTATGAGCCACCGCGAGGGGCTGGCCCACGCTAACCAGGCAGGCAGAGCCCTCGCTAATGGCGTCATCGCTGCAACCGTTGACATACCAGTGATGCGGCAGCGCGGAGCAGGTGTGCTGATCCGGGAAGCGCGAGGGTCTCGCGGAAGAGCTGGAGGAGAGCGATTCGCTCTGGCTCCACACCCTGACTCCAGAGAGGGGGCTCGAGGGCTGGGGGAAAGGAGACTGTCCCCCCAGCGCCCGTGAGCCACTGGCGGCTCATGAGTCACTAGCCGCATTTCCACTATCGAGCCAGTGCAAGCCAGGGCTTTAATCGGGCCGGGCCGGGCCAATAGCTCGGGAGGTTGAGAAATGAGGCCGAAATCATGTCGCGTTTCCACTGACAGGCTAATAGCTCACAGCGCGTCACGCAAACACCGCCCACAGAACGTTCCGAATCAAACGTCACACAACCCGCCTACTTCAGATAAAGCACACCATAGAATCATCACGAAACGAAACCATTAAAATGAAGACAACCGAAACAAACAAATGACACGTTACTGTACAGCAGTACATGAAATGTCTATACGCACAGACCTGTGTATTTCCATTCATTACATTTGTTTACTCGCCGACCAACTGGCATTGTGCATCGACTGCTCTCGCCGAACGCAGGGAACCATCACAGAGAACGCACACATCCATAATATGAAGCCACAGAAATTCTCCTTTATAACTCGATATTGCATGTATTTTATAACATCCTCGTTTTGATAGACGTCGTGTTAAGTGTTTCAGCATAAGAGCGAGTAGCCTTATAAAATATAGCCATATTTGTTGCGCTTGGCAGCTATTCACTAAAGCTCCTCATTTAAAGTTTCATTTATAAATTTAAGCATGTCATATAAAAACATAAACAGTTGTTTGAGTATATAGAACACATTTTGTGTTTGGACTTTCCCCCATATGCGTTTAAAGCAGCGAGCGCTGCGCAGGACTGGGTGACAGAAAAAAAGGTATAGGCTAGATTCTGCTTTCAAATAATGCTCTGTTTGCGCGATTTGATTAATATCATCGTATCCAAATACTTTATAAATAATATTTCAAACCTTCTCGGGTGTTAATTGTTTTCATAAAATATCGAATATCTTTTTTTTCAGACAGGTCTTTGTAAAATGAAAGTTATAGGCTATAAATGTGGCTTTAAAACCGTTCGATTTATGTATTGTATATAGGCTATAGGGATGTGCGGAGCAGCCGGTATTTGTATTTGTTGAGGGGGGAAAAGTATTTGTATTTGTATTCGAGTAAAATTCAAAATGGCGCAAAAATATATATTTTTTCTATTACACTTCTAATTTACATTATAGTGAAAGAATTGTTTAATTATGCCCATTATATAAATTATAGACATGCAATATTGGTTGTTGTTTTTGAACATGTGACAAGAAATGTCATTGAAAAGAAAATAACATAGAAGCCATTATCTCATCCATGGTTAAACCAACAACTAATAAAATATCATTGTGAATATTATGAACCCCACCACCACCGTTCTTGTTGAAGGACACTGAATAGACAGAATAAAAACAAATAATACTTCAAAAAACTGTTCTTCTTCTGAAAGAACTTTTTTCCAATGGACAGAATTCCAAAATCTAATATTGAGTAAATAAATCTAAATAAAACCCTGCCTGGGAGATCTGGCAAAACAAAAGTATTCTATATAATAATAAAAGATACAGCCCTGCTATTGTCATCTGCCACCCACAAAACAGACACAAAGTTTGTTTGTTTTTTTTGTTTTTTATGTTTAAAACTGACTTGCTGGGGCAGAATGTGGCTGTGTTGATGGTTTGGTGCTTGTGGAGGATTTAGCAGAACATAGCTCTGCTGATTGAGGGGATTGATGCTTGTGGGGGGTTCACAGACAGTATCAGGAGAGGATGCTTTTAGTGCATGTGATAATACATTACATAGAAGGTTGCGCAGTGGCACAGTGAGTACCACTGTCGCCTCACAGCAAGAAGGTTGCTGGTTCGAGCCATGACTGGGTTCTCCCCATGTTGGCGTGGGTTTCCTCCGGGTGCTCCGGTTTCCCCCACAGTCCAAACACATGCAATACAGGTGAATTGGGTAAGCTAAATTGTCCCTATTGTATGTGTGTGAAAGAGAGTGTATGGATGTTTCTCAGTGCTGGGTAGCAGCTGGAAGGGCAGCCACTGCGTAAATCATATGCTGGATAAATTGGTGGTTCATTCCACTGTGGCAACCCCAGCTTGATAAAGGAACTTAGCCGAAAAGAAATGAATGATTATGCATAGGAGATGTTGACAGATGTTTAATATCTCTGCCGATTTCACTTTTGCACACATTATAACGTTACAGTATCAGTTTGTTTTATCTGCAGCACCACTGACTGTAAAATTCTTCCACAAAGAACATGTTTTTTTGTTTTTTTGACTGGTGGAGGACCAAGAAATGGCTCAGAAGCAGTCTCACTCTTTTTCTATTCGGGTGCCCAAATGTATTTGAGGAGTTTCAAGTTAATAAAAAGTGACGGGAAGCTATGCTAAGGTTAACTAGCCTATAGCATATATCTTGCTGTCTGCAAAAGACAGTAATGTAGACGTACCATATAACTCCCATAAGTGCATACTATTCGACACAACAGCACAAGCATCATTTTAACCTTTATAAACGAACGTTAATGTTACTCTGTCAACAGTCTATTGTCTAAATTACCGCGCTAACAGAGCTAACGTTGCGTAAACAGAGCACCCGATGGCAAACTTCCCGATCCCGATCAAACTCCGCTACAAGTTTATAAACTGCATCTGGAACCCAATTAAGGTACAAAAATCTATTTAACAAAAATAGTGATGCAGACAAGTATTTTTTTCACTCAGCCGAGCCTTCTCTGTCTGTATCTGTGGAGAAGATTGTGCCAGACACCTCCGCCCCGCCCTCCGACTAAGCGTCTCTCTCGCTCTCTCTCTCGCTCTCTCTCTCTGTGTCTCTCTCACTCACTCACTCACGCGGGCATGCACTGTGGTCTCATGAGGAAATGCTGCTTTTTGATATAGTGTCTTTCTTGCTCCCGAATACAAATAATTTTTCTAGTATTTGTTCGAAATAAGTATTCGTAAAAACACACTATTCGTGCCTTTCCGAATACCGTATTCGGGTTCGGCTCCACCCTTAATAGGCTACCTACATATAGCTAGCTTTTGTTTATTTTATATTGGTTTATTTATTTAATGTGATTTTATATTTATCCGATATTTGTAATTCTTTAAATTATATTTCATTAAAGCTTAGGCTATTTTATCAAGATATGACACTATATTGTTTAAAGTCTATTATAACAGAGCTGTGAAGGAGCGCTTTTGCCCGGTCTCACACACACATACAGGCATCTAAACTCGCACAAACAAACAAACTTGACAAAAACTCTCGAAAACCTTTACTGTCTGCTGTGTCTTTAATATGGTGTAAAGCTTATTATGCGTTATTGAAACAAAGGAGGACGCAGCAAAAAACGTCACTATAAATTAAAACTACTTTATTATTTTATGCAGCAGCCTTACATTTAAAAGGGAAACATATGGGTGATTATACGCAAAAAGACCCCAGACTATAAGGCTAGATGTTTTCTTTCCCTTATTTCTTTATTTGTTTGGCGCATTTACTCATGTGCGATCAGAAAACTGCCCGCCTCTCTTTTCACTCCGCCCCAAAGCCCCAGCTGGCCCTCCTTGGCCCAAGGTATTCGGCCGCTGGCCCCAAGAAAGCCCCGCTTTGGCCCGATTAGGCCCCGGAAGTGACAGTGGAAACCCCACTGGCCTTGGCTCGCCCTGGCTCGCTCGCTTTAGGCGCGATAGTGGAAACGCGGTTACTGACGAAACGCACCGAACCTGTGAGCTAGAGAGCACAGAGTCTCAGACTGGCAGATTTCGGGCTGTCACATGCGGGGAAGTGGAAAAGTGCTCTTTCATTAATGTTTTCATGGCAGAAAAAAGTGCCGTTCGCTCTGGCTCCGCAACCTGACTCCAGAGAGGGGGCTCGAGGGCTGGGAGAGGAAACCGTCCCAGCGCTTGTGAGCCACTGGCGGAGCGCACCGAACCTGCGAGCTAGAGAGCACAGTGTCTCAGACTGGCAGATTTCGGGCTGTCACATCCGGTGAAGTGGAAAAGTGCCCTTTCATTTCATGGCAGTAAAAAGTGCCATTGGAAATGGGGCCCCGCCCTCCAGCGGGAAAAGAGCAAGTTCCCTACGCTTCGCGGTCCGTTGCCAGACTTAGCGGCATTCTGGGGAGGGGGGGCTGCCTGCTTCCGAGGTGCTCAACACGCTCGCTTCGCCAGAGGCGTGTGCGGGGGCGGTGCAGCTGTTGTAGGCGGGCGCCTTCGGCGAGGAGCAGATATGTATGGTACGGCGGGCGGAATGGGCTTACGGACACGCCGATAGGTGACCTCACCCATCAGACTGCTCTCTCACCGCCTCGAATTCCTGGGTGAATTCACAGACGGTGTCGCCGAACATGCCAGCTCGGGATATATGGAAGTCAAGATAGCGGACTTTGTTGACTTTGCGCATATTAGCCAGGGGTGACATCGTCCTCCCCAACACAGGCAGCGGATTTAGTAGTCCGAAGAGCTTAGTTGGCTGCGGTGCGAAGCTCATAAGCCTGGGTTGGACCCACCCTGGTGCAGCTCGGCCAGCACCTGCGCTTGGTAGCGCTGGTAGGTGGCTATCGCATGCAAGGCGGGAGCAGCCTGGCCTGCAGCCTTTTAAGCTCTAGCTCCGAGGGAGGCAGATAACTTACAGGCTTTGGATGGGAGACGAGGCAGACCCCACCAAGAAGAGGATTGACGCCATCGCGCACTCAACGTGAGGAATCGCCACATACCCCCTGCCCGTTCCACCATCAAGAGTGGTGAGGGTGGAGGGACACGCAGCACGAGCAGAAAAAAGTGCCCTTCAAGACCGCGTAAGCCTACTTTGCACCTCCGGGAAGAAGGGGACGCCCCTCTAGTCGGTCCGGCCTCTCTTGCTGAAACCCTTAGATCTGCCCGAGTGCCCGCTGCAGAGCAGAGAACAACTGGGATGGTTTGCCCTTTTGCAAAGGCTAGCCACGATCTTAACTGTGCAACAGTCATGGCATCGCAATGACGAGCAGCGCATTAACATGCTGAAGCATGCAACGCAGTTCCCGTGCCCATCATCCGAAAACAGAAAACTACCACATCCAGAAACGCACAGTCGGAGCGCCGTCCTGAAAAGGACGTGCTGCACGACTGTGTTGCTCTCTTTGTAAAGTTGCAACTTTATACGCACCGCTCTGGAGGACCGGACCCAAAGAACGCCAGGCAAGGGAGAAAACCCAGCTCGACCGTCTGCCGCTGCATTGTACACACTCTGGACCGGGAGAATGCTCTTGTTCGCTCGGCATCGCTGGATCACAGCAAGAGGAACCCTCATCGACTCGATCAGAAAGTCTCTGAAGCGAAAAGGATGGCGTTTGCTCGCTCCAGGTGTGCTTATATGCTGGCATAATTGGCAATGAAGCACACCTGCGCAAGCTTACGCTGCCAATTCATTGGCCCGTTCAATACTCTTTCAGACAAGCGGCTTCTGAATCGAATCCTCCCATACGTGGATTTTCTAGATCAAATCCACCTATAGCACTGGAGTTCCCTAACCGAAGGGGAACTCTGTTATCAGCACAGTGAATGAAACCATATTCATGCCGACTGACCCAGTTCTGCACAGAACATAAAGGTTCAGCAAAGAAAGACCATTCGACCATTCGACACGTCAAAAAAATACGCAGCACACAGCATTGTAAAACCCGTGTAAAAGCATTTCATGCTGAAGTGTTGGCACAATGAGTTTTGCAAGTGGACAATACAAAAATTAAAACAATATGATGATGATGATCTTATTTTATGTAAACATGTTATGAAGCAAAAAGGAGGGATGAAGAGTCAGGCAGGTAAGATTAGGCCTAAACAGTTCACAATTCAGGTCCAAAAAAGAATCAAATCTCATTCATTCATTCATTTTCCTATCGACTTTGTCCCTTTATTTAATCAGAGGTCGCCATAGAGGAATAAACCACCAACTTATCCAGCATATGTTTTACACAGTAGATGCCTTTCCACGCTGCATGCCACAATGCTTTTGAGGATAGGTCATGGTCCTGGTCCTCAGTTCAGAAGACAATGATGACATCAGCATACAACTATGCATAATTCTAAATAATTTCTAAATTAAATTTTGAGATGATTAATTTTGTTATACACATATTCTTGCACTCATTGACTTCATATAAATAGACTATTCTCAAATCAGAAATGTATCATTATCAGATTCTCTCTTGCATATTCAACATGTTGGGCAGATATACTGCTACTCACAATCAGTAATGTTTATTCTCACACAGAAGACTTACACTGTGGACACAGGCACACTCAATCTCTCCATTGTCTCTCATCAAAATATTACCTGAATATTATTTTTTAAACAAACCTCATTCTATCTTTAAAAAAGATTATAATATTGCTTGAATTTGTGGACTTAGTAAAGTGATTAATTACTCTGAATGTTGTTTGGATTTGAATATAACTCTACATTAAATCCATTTGTGATTATATTGACTTAATATAATATGCAACTCCAAGCAACATTATTACAACATTTTTGCTATTCCATGATTTAATTACTGTAATTTTACACTCTTTATACTCTCCTAACCCTACCTTCCAAAATCAGAAGCTGATCTGGTATCTGGGATGAGTTTATTATACGGAACGCGTCCGTCAGTCAGCATGCAGGCTACACTGATTCAGAAATGTGATGATCGACGCACATCTTTAATGGAAAGAAAGAGAACGCAGATGTTTTATATTCATTTTGATGTGCTTTCAAGCCAAAATAAAGCGAAAGCACAATTCTCTTGAACAGCTCTTGCAGTTCTATCACATTTGAGCTTGGCTGTGTTGACGGTACTTTCACTTTTCATAGACAGATTAAGCATAAAGGGGAAGCATTGGAAAATGAAATGGGATGATTGCGGGATGTCATTACAAGAGTCACATAGGAAAACTTTGAATATTACTGAGTCCAGATTTAAGAAGCCCTGGCCTAAATCAAGCACTGAACACATCTTTCTCTGGCTCAGAGCCAAAGCGCAGAACTTTGAATCTGACAATTATTTGCGGATACATTGACACCAATATAAAAAACAAAACAGTATGTATTAACATCATTCCTACTATATGAACATACAATTCAAGTAAATAAGCTCTTACCTTTCTTTGTTTTCTTTCTACATGTCGGTAGAAGACAAATTACTGCGGATTTTGAAGATATTATTGTCCTAGACCTAGCCACGCATTGTGTGATATGGCTATTTCTGGTTACACGTTTAAGGTGATTACTTGCTACTGCTGCCTGCAGGGGCAGAACTGTGGCAGAAAAAAATGCTGGCATGCAGCCAGAGAGTTTGCTTAATTCTTGTTATAGTTTCATGCTGTTATTTATTAATTTTTAATATCTTTATTTGTGTTGTGAATGATGTTGACTCGACTGGACTTGTGATATTTTCAGAGTCCAAAATGTCCTAGTCAAGTCTGAGTAAAAGATTACCCAAGACAGTGACAAGTCTGAGTCCAAGTTCAAAGACCCCAACACTACCTCACACACACATTTCTGACCTGACATTGTCCAGTTTTTCAGCAGAAATCTATAGAACAAGTTCTGCTCAAATAATATGCTGAAACTGTACAGTGTTAATACGGGATATAATATCACGGTCAATGTGAGAACTGCCCCAGTGCACTGAAATATTTTAACAGGTTTGGATTAATATCTAGAGACTAGAAGAGGCGTGAAGTATCAAAGTATCTGTATTCAAAATAAATCTTCAAAAAAGGCCAGTGATGCTCCACATACTTGAGTTTGTCCAGTGTGTAGTTTGGATCCTCCAGTTGTTCAGAGAGCAGCTTGACTCCTGAATCTCCTGGATGATTGTAGCTCAGATCCAGCTCTCTCAGGTGTGAGGGGTTTGAAGTCAGAGCTGAAGACAGAAAACCACAGCCTTCCTCTGTCACCATACAGCCAGACAATCTACAAACACAGCAGTAGTCCACATCACACAGTTGGACAATCACACATCTCTTTGTGTTATGAAGATGCTGACTGCTGTTTTTGCTCATGTCAACAGCAGTGATGAACACACATACATCCTGATTAGCTCTCCTTTTTGATCAAGCGCTCACATCAGCACACACACACACACACACACACACACACACACACACACACACACACACACACACATACACACACACTAAACAAGGACTTAACATCATCTGTAGAACTGTACAGAGTAATAGTTCATAAGCCATCACATGAAACTGTAAAGTCTGCTGTGAGGAATAAGACAATTTTGACCTCAGAAGAAATCTTGAAGTATAAGGTGTAATTAAAAATAAGCTTATTTTTATTTCTATTTATATTATATTATGAACTAAATTGTAAATAAACTAAACACACACAAACTAAATTTTTTGGTGTCTTTGTCTCCTGTCTAACAGTCACTAGAGCTGTAGTCAGTCCACCTTTGTAGAGTCGAAATATTAACAAATCCAAGACACTTCTTCAGTTTAGATAATAAGATTGTCACGAGACTTTTATGTTTTTTAAGAAAACTGCAAACTGTACAATCATTAACATAAACCTTCAAATACAAACAAGGCCAAGACACTTCTTCAGTTTAGATAATAACAAGAGAGTCAAGAGACTTTCTCAGATTTAAATAATCTTTAAATACACTGAATAACTGTTTACAGTCATATTTCTGTATCAGAAAATCAGAAAAAGAATTAGAAAATTCTACATTTTGTATTTTACTCAGTAATCCTTTTAAACATATTTGTCTATAAACACAGATCTGTATAGATATGAATTAAAGAACATACTGCCAGTACACAGTGGAGAAAGGGGCTTTTATATTTGTAACCCAATACGTAACTCTCTTTTTGTAGTCACTGTTGAGTGGAGAATCATTTACCTCAGTGTCTCCAGCTTACAGTTTGGACTCTTCAGTCCATCAGAGAGAATCTTCACTCCTGAATCCTGCAGGTCATTGTTACTCAGGTCCAGCTCTCTCAAGACGCAGTTTGAGGATTGTAGAACTGAAGACAAACTCTCACAGCACTGAACAGTGAGATTACAGCCATGTAGCCTGTGTAGAGGACAAACACAATATTTATGTTGTCATCTGGGAACTCATTGATTAACAATGCTTGCTCATAAAAAGGACACCAGCTTTCCCCCTTATGGTTGTATGTACTAACAGTAGTGTGTCACGGTTGCAGGTTTGTGCGCTTCTCCGGAGTGTATGCTTGATCACGTGGGTTTGTTTTGTTTTGATTGTCCATGTGGATTTGTTATGCTCACGTGTTATGATGACACTCAGTTGGTCTGATTAGTTCGCCAGCTGAGGCTCATCATGGTGCCTATATCTGTGCGATGCTTTTGTGTGTCTGTGTCAGTTCGTTACTATCACTTATGTTTGTGCTGTCTGTGCTCAGGCCCTGAGGAGTTTGTCTGGATCTGGTTTCCCCGTTCTGTTCCTGTCCTGTGTTCTGCGTTCATCTAGCCTGGCACTATTCGTTTTATTGTCAGATACAAATAAACATTGTCTCTTGCATTTGGATCCTCTCTGACTCTCATTTGAAACGTTACAGAACGAACTGACATTTACATGGATCCAGCGAGTGTTTCCCAGATCTCCGAGTTCATCTCTCAGAGCAACGCTCGAATTGATCAACAGGATGAGGCCCTGGCCACCATGGCTCAGGCGATCCAGGCCCTGGTTGGCCAAGTTTCATTGCTCACATCCCAGGTCCAACAACTGGTTACCCGTGCTGCACAGGCTGATACGGCACCGGCCCCCGAGACTGCACCGACCCCGGAAGGCCTGCGGTCCTTGGACGCTCTGTTGAGCCGCGTCTTCCACCTCCGACCAGCTACTCTGGAGAGCCTCTCTTGTGCCGATCCTTCTTGTCTAAGTGTTCCCTTTACATCTCGCTGCAGCCGTCATTATTTTCCTCCAAGCAATCTAAGGTGGCATTTGTCATCACCCTCCTTTCAGGCAAGGAGGCTCAGTGGGGAACAACAGCTTGGGAGCAAAAGCTACCATGCTGCTCTACGTTTGACCTGTTCTCCAAAGAACTTAAGAAGGTCTTAGATCGGGCCGCCTCCGGGAGAGAGGCCGCCCGAGTCCTCGCTGAACTCCGCCAGGGGAATTGGAGCATGGCGGAGTACTCGATTGAGTTCCGAACACTAGCCTGGAACGCGGAGGCACAATGGGATATGTTTCTGCACGGATTGTCTGATCGTCTGCAAGATGCGATCTATTCCTTAGATCTTCCAAAGACTCTGGACGAGCTGGTGGATTTGGCCATCCGTGTGGACACCAGACTGCTTCGGCGTGAGACTCGCCTGCAGCAGAGCAGGTATTCGGATTCCGTCCCTGACTTTCTGGCATTGGCTGCGACACCAGAAGTGGTAAGCGCTGACCCGGAACCCATGCAGCTGGGGAGATCCCGCTTGTCCGTGCAAGAAAAGCGCCGACGGAGAACGGAGGGACTCTGCCTCTACTGCGGAGGGGCGGGTCATCGGGTGGCTTCTTGTACCGTAAAAGACAACACCCATCAGTAGGTAAGAGGTTACTGATGGGTGAAATTAATTTGGACAAATCCTCTACGACTGCCACTTTATTGCCCATCACTGTATCATGGGGTTCCGGAAGTCATGACACCCATGCCCTCGTCGATTCCGGGGAGGAGGGAAATTTCATTGACTCCAGTTTCGCTTTCAGTTCTAAACTTCTGGTTATAGCTCTGTCACAACCCATTGCAGTACGCGCCCTCAGTGGGCTTTCCTTTCCCACTATCACTCACTCCACCAAACCCATAAAACTTATCACGTCTGGAAATCATGTTGAACACATTTCATTTTTTTAACAGACTGTTCCAACTCACCGGTGGTTTTAGGACATCCATAGGTAATTCTTTATAAACCTCACATTAACTGGGGTCTTAATTCCATAGTTTCGTGGAGTGAGAAATGTCATGAGTCTTGTCTTTCGTCTGCTCGTTCTGCTGTTTCTTGTTCTGTGTTCCGTGTTCAGGAGGAGCGCATGGACCTGTCAAACGTGCCCAGTGAGTACCTCAACCTGAAGAGAGTGTTCAGTAAGTCTCGAGCTGCTTCTCTGCCTCCTCATCGTCCCTATGACTGTGCAATAGATTTATTGCCAGGTATGTCTCCGCCTAAAGGCAAGTTATACTCTCTTTCTATTCCTGAGAGGGAGGCCATGGAGAAATATATTTCTGATTCTCTAGCGGCCAAGATCATACGGCCCTCTTCTTCTCCGGCGGGGGCGGGGTTCTTTTTCATGAAAAAGAAGGATGGGTCTCTTAGACTTTGCATAGACTATCGAGGGCTGAACAGCATCAAGGTGAAGAATACGTATCCTTTGCCGCTGATGTCTTCAGCGTTTGAGCGTCTGCAAGAGGCTTAGTTTTTCACGAAATTACATCTCCGCAACGCATATCATTTGGTTCGCATGAAGCAGGGTCATGAGTGGAAAACCGCGTTTTTGACCCCCAGGGGGCATTTTGAATATTGTGTTCTTCTTTTTGGGCTTTCTAATGCTCCTGCGGTTTTCCAAGCACTCGTAAATGACGTGTTGCGAGACATGATAGATCAGTTTATTTATGTCTACCTGGATGACATTCTGATTTTTTCTCGTTCTCTCCAGGAACATGTGCAGCACATCAGGCGAGTGCTTCAGCGGCTGCTAGAGAATGGGCTTTTTGTCAAGGCGGAGAAATGCGTGTTCCATGCACAGTCTGTTCTCTTTTAAGGACACATTGTGTCAGTCGAGGGGGTGCGCATGGACCCAGAGAAAGTTCAGGCTGTGGTGAATTGGCCAATCCCAGAGTCTCGTAAGGCCCTGCAGAGATTTCTGGGCTTCGCCAATTTTTACCGGCGTTTTATTCACAATTTCAGCCAGCTCGCCGCCCCTCTGACGTCCTTAACCTCCGCCAAGACGCCCTTCAGGTGGTCGAGTGCAGCACAGGTTGCATTCACTAAACTAAAGAGCCGCTTTGTTTCAGCTCCCATTCTGGTGACACCTGATCCCTCCCGGCAGTTCGTGGTGGAGGTTGACGCGTCAGAGGTGGGCATGGGCGCGATCCTGTCCCAGCGCGCAGCCTCGGATGACAGAATTCATCCGTGCGAGTTTTTCTCACACCGATTATCTCCCGCAGGACGAAATTACGACATTGGTAATAGGGAGTTGTTGGCTGTCAAACTCGCTTTGGAGGAGTGGCATCATTGGTTGGAGGGTTCGGGGGTTCCCTTTATCGTTTGGACCGATCATAAGAACCTCGAATACATCAGATCCGCCAAACGACTTAACTCCAGGCAGGCTCGGTGGGCATTATTTTTCGGACGTTTTGACTTTACTATCTCATATCGACCGGGTTCTAAAAACATCAAACCTGACGGGTTATCCCGTCTTTTTGATTCTTCTGAGCGCAATACGCCTCTTGAGCCCATCGTTCCCCAGAGGATTTGTATTTCTGCAGTAACATGGGAGATCAAGAGCAGGGTCCGCACAGCCCTGGATGGGGTAACGCCCCCGGTCGGATGTCCACCCAGTCGTTTGTTTGTGCCGGAGGAGATTCGGTCTGACGTCATTCGGTGGGGACATTCCTCCAAAGTGGCTTGTCATCCTGGGGTGAGTCGTACCTTATTTTTGGTTAAACAGCGATTTTGGTGGCCAGCTATGGCACGGGACATACAGATGTTACTACTTCAATGTGTTCCTTGTGCCGCCATTCATGCCGCGGCGACGGCGGTACTTGATGCGCCAGCAGCATTTGACCGCTGGGTGGCACTTTAACCACAGATATTAAGCTTTGCCTTTTCACAATGCTAAACAGACTGTTCTGTAGGCTTAGCTTACTGTATGTGATGTGTTCAATTAAAATATAATTTTAATTTAGTTTTTCTGGTAATAGACATGCTCTTACACTATACTATGCTGTAGAAAAGATACATGGTGAGAAGTCAAAAAGCAAATATAAGAATTAAGTTATTAGCCTTCAGTGCCCGATTAAATTGCGTTGGGGTGAAAATAATGTTTTGATTTCTTTGACTATCATGGCAATGTTATAATCTCAAATCTTAAACGTGCGCATATGAAAAACAGCAAAATAATATAGATTATCCTGCCGGTAGAGCACATCACCTCACAGTTGTGAACTTGAGATCACCTCAACTTACATTTAATTTTTTTTACCTGGTTTATTGTAAACTTTTTAAGTGCAAAGAGGATTCGTTTTGGAAAATAGAATTGAAGAAATGAAAGACAACTAAAATGAAAGCACAAACATTCAGTACAAATAATTAGTCTTAAATAAATAAATAAATAAATAAATAAAGCAGTCTTTTAGTCTAAATATAGAGAGATGTAGTGTTTGCTATTTTGATAGAACTAAGACTAGACATGTTCATTTATATTTTTAATTTACGTTTTTATTTACATTTTCGTTGTTGATTATATTTACAATCTCATTTCATGTTTCAATTATAGTACATAATAATAAACGAATAATGAAAATAAATGAATAATGAAAATAGGACATAAATTAAGTCTGGCAGGTTTATCTTAATAATTTAGTTTCAGTTCCGTTTTTTTTTTTTCAAAACGTCAATGTTCTGCCTTAAAGTATAACTGTTGTTTTGTTTTGTTTTTTTACTTAATGGCTCTGTATGTTTTGTATTTTAATTTCATATTCAGTCACTTTGCATATGCGTGTGAAATATAATGCCGCATAACCGCGGAAAAAGAAGAAAAGGCTGTCAGTTAAAGCTAATTAATCAAAATTGGCTATATTAAAATACAGCATTTATGTTAATACAGGCAGAGTGTGAACAAACTAAGGCTAAGATATGTGCTTGCCTTTTAATGCATTTAAAAATATTTGCGGCCTTTTTATAGGCTACAGGCAACAGGTGTATAATAATGTTTTTTTTTTTTTTTTTTTTTTTTTTGTATGGTAAAGGACAATGCACATTTTGTTATTGATGTAAACTTAGGCTAAAACTTACCATTGATTAACGTGACCTACCTCAAGCAGATCACTTAAAGTGTAATAAAAATAATGTTGCCGCAGGACATAAATGAAGTCCCGCAAGTTTATTTTTAATAATTTAGTTTCAGTACTATTAATTTTTTTCTCAAAACGTCAATAGCACCTTCAATAATCTAAACATTAAAGATGGACCGCAAGATGTGTTGAGTGGCTATGTGGTGAAGAACAATGGCAAAGCTAAGTGTGATTATTGTAATAAACTAATAAGTTATAAAGCAGAGTCCCGACCAACAGGACTAAGCATATGCGGTTGGCTCATTCTTCACGAATATAGAATTAAAATTATGGCGCGTTAGGTTCATCCCGCAGGTGCAACCAACAAGGGTTGTGCATTTGAGTTTAACTTTTTGAGCGTTATAAGCAACTCGTTGTTAGTTTTTATTTAAATATATCGAGCCGAAACTAAGCAGCGCATTCTCTCCGCCTCCTCGTTTATAACCAGCTGGACACGCCACTGAAGCAGGAGAGACACTCCGTCGTTCATAATCTTAGCTGATGTGTCGGAGTCGAAAGAATATATCAAAGAGGAATGTTCTTTTAACAGTGCCGATATGTTTAATCTTTTTTTCCCTGTCATTTCTCTTCAGCATTATATTTTTAAAGCTGCTTGATTCTTTTAAAACCGAAAGCAGAGCCCGTCAATTGGTGTTTTTTCATAAGATACTCCTTTTTGAATGTTTTATTTTTTGAGTAGTTTTTAATGTGCTTTTTAATAGTTTTATTTTATTCAAAGCAGCACCTAAAAGCGAATTTATCCTCAAAACGTGGCATGAGAGCGATGCATGTCATGTCGCATATTGCCTTTTTTCTGATCTTTTTGCATAAAGGTTTTAATTAAAAGACAGGTAATTTAATTACTTTCGATGTGCTAAAATATTTGTTAAATAAATGTTATTTCAAAAAAAGCATATGCAATGTGCTCTGACAGGTAAAATCAGATTCTTTCTCTCTTTCAAGTTCAAAGCAAATTTGAATGCCAAAGGATTTTAGATATGCATATACAAGACTATGTAGTATATTAACATCAACAAATTAATAAAATAAGTAGCAAATGACAGACAAGTTGATAAAAACAGACATTATCTCTAATTATCAGAATTGCAAGATTAAAACAGCTGAATATAGGCCTAAATAATCTAGAAAGCAACTACTGCGCGCTGATATTTATTCTTATTTTTTTCCGAATAACGAACAATTTCAACCGCGGGGAGATACCGACAGCTTGATTTGCAGTATTTTCTAACATGTTGGAAGCGGGCAGCGGGCATCAGCTAGCCATAAAGACGGGCCGGCACAAAAAAAAACATGGCTGCCGGTGGAGAAGCGGCTGTGCCCTCAGCAGCTGATTGAGACGGAGCTGCATATTCTAAGTGAGTGCACTAAATACTCCGAGATCCGAGAGAAATTCTACCTGATAATCCAACACATACAAAACAACTTTGAGTCCCTGTCGAACAGAACCCATCTTACTGGGGGAGTGTGTGTGCTGCTGTGTGTTCACCCAACAATACCCGCTCCTGTCTCCAACACACAAATACTGGAACTCTTTATGTGGACTTACTTTTGATAATAGGCTACTATTATTACCTTTATCCTGTTTAATGTTATCAAAAATCTATTTTTATTTTTATTATTATATTTTTATTTTTTATTCTATTTTTATTAATCATTTTTTTTATTATATGTTATTTTCATATTTGTTTGCACTACTGCCCTTTTTGCACTGTCTTGTTTGTGAGACGCGCACTGCTTTGGCAAAACGAATGTACAGTTACTTGTCATGCCAATAAAGCACCTCAAATGTGAAAATAGCCTAGGCAACAAATAACAAATAGTAGTGTAATAATAACAAAAAATGCCCTTTTCATTTTCATACAATAGGCCTATGTGTGGGTTTTGACAATATGTGTTTAATTAAGATAAAGATCAGATGAAATGCATAGTGAAATATGAAATAAATGTCTCTTTTGCTGAAAATTTAATTAATCTATATATTTATTATTTTAAAAATCAACTCATTTTTGCCCAGAAAAAGAGGCGCGCGGCACTAGCGGACATGGGGTGCTTTTCCAAAAAAAGACGTACAGTAACTTGCAGCTGAACTATGCACAATTTGGGGCAAAAAAGGATATAGTGATGCATGTCCCCCAAAACCCCTAGTTTCTCTGTCGCAGATCCATCATTTGAATCAGGTTAGTTATAAGTAAAACGCACATAATGATAAAGCACACCATCATCACGAGGGCAATTAAATAGACAACCTAAACATATTTTTGATTGTTTATTTATGTAATGTGAGTTTTTATAACTTTGTTCTTTAAATTATTTATAACTTAGGCTATTCTATCGAGATGACACCATAAAAGGCCTTCAATGCACTGAAATAGGAAATAGGGATACAATGAAAAGCCGATTTCACTATTGACCCTGTTTTTATTCATTGACGGCTTCCCAACGCCGCATTTCTGTTGCGCGAAAAAAAAGCTGCTGCAAATAAGCAAATTTATGACAAAACAATTTTAATAGTTTCATAGTAGTAGCTGGTGTGCTTCATCTGCGTGATTCTGATTTGACATTCTTCCGCTAAACTTGCACTGTGTTGAGGTGTAAATGGGCTATGATCTTTGCTATTGATGCTAAGGCATCAAAGTGTAAATGAGCTATAGTTCTCTTTGCAACTTTCAATTTCGAGGTGGGGGAAGTGGGAAGAGGCAATTCAAATGTACCATCTCTAAAAAAAAAAAAGGCCGCTTACGCGGCATTTGTGTTTATTATTACCTTATTTTTATTTTATTATTATTAATTTATTAATTCATTCTTCATTCATTTTCTTTTCGGTTTAGTCCCTTTATTAGTCTGTGATCGCCACAGCGGAATGAACCGTCAACTTTTCCAGCATATGTTTTACGCAGTGGATGGCAGGAGGGCCAGCTGGGGCTTCGGGACGGAGTGAAAGGAATTTGCCCCGAGTCTGGGAAAGATGGCTTGCCGTAATTACACTAGTTTTCCTATCGCACACATGCGCCAAACAAATAAACAAATAAATAAAAAAGGAAAAGAAAACATCTAAACTTATAGGCTGAGGTCTTTTTGCTTATAATCGCCCTTATGTTTCCGTTTTAAATGTAAGGCTGTTGCATAGAATAATACAATTTTAATTTATAAGTGATTTTGCTGCGTCCCCCTTGATGTTTCAATAACGCATAATAATCTACACACCATATTAAAGACACAGCAGACATAAAGGTTGTGTGTGAGAGACCGAGCAAAAGAGCGCTCTCTTCACAGCTCTGTTGATGCTGCTAGCGGCTTCTTTCTTTTTGTTTTCTTTTTGATAAGCCTAAGCCACATTGAAATATAATTTAAAGAATTACATTATCGGATATAATAAAATCGCAATAAATAAATAAACCAATATAAAACAAGCAAAAGCAAGCTATAACAGTTTAGGTAGGCCTATACATAAATAAAACCGTTAAAGCCAAATCAAACTTTTATTTTACAAGATATTTTCTAAAAACAATAAACACCAGAGAAGGTTTAGAATATTATTTATAAAGTATTTGGATATGATGATAATAATCAAATCGTGCAAACAGAGCATTTTTGGGAACACGTTTCAGGTCTCTCCAGTGCATTTGGGCTGAATGTTTGACTGTGTCTAAATGAGGATGTTATAAAATACATTTTCTACCGAGTTATTAACGGATACACGATGCCAACAGTCGGGGGACGTTCTGGGGACTGGGTTTGCGTTACGCGCTGCGAGCTATAGGCCGACAGTGGAAATGCGACATGACTTCGGTCTCGATGCCCATTAACACCTGAAAGACAAGCTTTTGGTTATGAGATGGGGGAAGGGGTATGTCTCCACCCTCAAGTGTTTTCCACAAACATGGTTACACAAAATCCAAAACTCCCGAGGACGGATGGCATAACCGTAGCAAAACCTATGCGTTTTAAAACCAAACCGCAAATGGGGCCTTATGAAAATGAATGTTTCTATGCACAGCACCTACTGGACTGAACTACTTGTTATTTAAAATATCTCTATTACGCTCTAGCATTCGCCAAAACGAATTTGTACATAAAAACACCGAACATAGCCTAGCTGAATAGGGTGTTGCCTGCTGAGCCATGACAGCAGCAGACAATTCCGCACGACCATAAAGCCTTCACCCGACAGTTATTTTCTAATATTCACAACGCGAGCCACAACAATAGACATGCCATGCCCATCATCCTTACAGACAACTTCGCTTTAAACTGTATTAAGGTCCCATTTATACTGCACAGCAGTTTTATATAAAACGTTACTGATACATATAACAGGCTACATTTTGATGGTGAAATAACCTTTTAAACGATGGCTTTTTATTTCAGTATTCAAACATTAAATAACGAATGCATCAAGTGAAATAACGAATATGCAAAAACACATGTATATAAATATAAAGGACTATTATAATTAGCAAAATGCTGCTCTATTTATCTTTGTATTTTTATAATTTTATTATTGTTATTTTTAATATTTTGAATTAATTAAAGCTATAGACAAATACTGCTTGACATTTTAGAAAATGTTTTGCGTATACCCAGTACCGAGAACAAACAAACAAAAGCACATGGCTTGTTAATCAATTTAATCAAGCTCTAGCCATGAATAAAATAATAGACTATTTTATTATTTTAATATTTTAGACGACGGGTTAGTAATTATATTATAAATGGTTATGTTCAGATCAATGAAATAATAACTTTAATAATTCTGCTTTGCATTTTTCTATGCATTACTAACATCACTAAACCATACATTTGTTTTATAAGTTAACCAAATATTTGCAGAGATTCAGCAGTTTTTTTTCTGACGCGTTTGCCAGTCATGCCAGTCAGTGAAAAAAAAAAGTAACTGTGGCCCGTTTGCAGGTATTCAGATTCGATTTTATTAATCTGATTCAACTTTTATTATTTACAGGAAATAAAAATGTAATTAAAAGTTTCAAATCAATGTGCATTGTCCTTTACAAAAAAAAAAACATTGTTATACACCATAGCCTGTAGCCTATAAAATGGCCGCAAATCTTTTTAAATGCATTAAAAAGCAAGCGCATATTAGCCGTACCTTGAGTTTGTTCACATTCTGCCTGTATTAACATGCATGCTGTATTTTAATATAGCTTATTTTGATGAATTAGCTTTAACTGACAGCTTTTTCTTCTTTTTCAGCGGTTATGCTCGCATTATATTTCACACGCATATGCAAGGTGACTGAAATTGAAATTCAAATACAAAACATACTGAGCCATTAAGTAAAAAAACAAAACAAAACAACAGTTATAGCTACTTAGCTATAACAGTTATAGCTAAGGAGAACATTGACGTTTTGAAAAAAAAAAAACTGAACTGAAACTAAAATATTAAAAAAATAAACCTGCTAGACTTAATTTATGTCCTGCGGCAAAAATATTTTTATTATAATCTGCTTAAAATAGGTCAATTTATTTATTTATTTTTTGCTTTTGATGAAGCTGCATTCAACTTAAGCTCAATGTCGGCAATGTCTTTAAATAAATAATATATCTAGGCCTATTTTCATTATTCATTAATTTTCATTATTCGTTTATTATTATCTACAATTGTTGAGACATAAAATGAGATCGTAAACTATAATAAACAACGAAAATGTAAGTAAAAACAGAAATAAAAACATAAATGAAAATGTCTTGTCTTAGTCCTGTCAAAATAGCAAACACTGAACATCTCTCTATATTTAGGTTAAAAGACTGCTTTATTTATTTATTTATTTATTTATTTAATTATTTATTTAAGACTACTTATTTGTACGGAATGTTTATGCTTTCATTTTAGTTGCAAAAAGATCAGAAATTGATCTCGCACGCGCAGGGAAAAAAGGCAATTATGCCACACATGACTTGCATCGCTCTCATGCCAAGTTTTGAGGATAAATTCGCATTTAGATGCTGCTTGAAATAAAATAAAACTATCAAAAAGCACATTAAAGACTTTAATAAAAAATTAAAACATTCATAAAGGAGTATCTTATGGAAAAACACCATGGGCTCTGCTTTCGGTTTAAAAGAATCAAGCAGCTTTAAAAAATATCTAATTTGCTGAAGAGAAATGACACGAAAAAAAAATAAAAAGATTAAACATATCGGGACTGTTAAAAGAAAATTCCTCTTTGATATATTCTTTCGACTCCGATACATCAGCTAAGATTATGAATGACAGAGTGTCTCTCCTGCTTCAGCAGCGTGTCCCGCTGGTTAAACGATGACGCGGAGAGAATGCGCTGCTTAGTGAACCTAACGCGCCATTATTTTAATTCTATATTCGTGAAGAATGAGCCAACCGCATATGCTTAGTCCTGTTGGTCGGGACTCTGCTTTATAACTTATTAGTTTATTACAATTATCACACTTAGCTTTGCCATCGTTCTTCACATGTTGCCACTCGGCACATCTTGCGCTCCATCTTTAAAATGTTTACATTATTGAGGTGCTCTCCGGCGGCGAAGTTTCTGGCAGAGTAGCGAGTGAAAAAATGTGCTTGCAGAAATTGGAATCAAAATTTAAATTATATATAACAAGCATCATATTTTTTTCTAATCCTCGCCCAGTTTTAATACAAGTTGTGTTTTTTTATATTTGTGGCTGTGAAGTTTGTTAAGAATATATATATATAGCCTACTTTATTTTTTTATACTTTAAGTGATCTGCTTGAGGTAGGTCACGTTTATCAATGGTAAGTTTTAGCCTAAGTTTACATCAATAACATAATGTGTATTGTCCTTTACCATACAAAAAAAAAAAAAAAAAAAAAAACATTATTATACATGGTTGCCTTTAGCCTATAAAAAGGCCGCAAATGCATTAAAAGGCAAGCGCATATCTTAGCCTTGAGTTTGTTCACACTCTGCCTGTATTAACATAAATGCTGTATTTTAATATAGCTTATTTTGATAAATTAGCTCTAACCTTTGACAGCTTTTTCTTCTTTTTCCGCGGTTATGCGGCATTATATTTCACACACATTTGCAAGGTGACTGAATATGAAATTAAAATACAAAACATACTGAGCCATAAGTAAAAAAAAAACAAAAAAACAAAACAACAGTTATAGCAACTTTAAAGGAGAACATTGACGTTTTGAAAAAAAAATAAAACTGAACAGAACTGAAACTAAATTATTAAAAAATAAACCTGCAAGACTTAATTTATGTCCTGCGGCAAAAATAATTTTATTATACTTTTGATCTGCTTAAGGTAGGTCAATTTATTTTTCTCAGTGTTTCACGTACTGTACGGCAATGTCTTTAAATAAATAATTTATTTAGGCCTATTTTCATTATTCATTTATTTTCATTATTCGTTTATTATTCGTTTATGTACAATTGTTGAGACATAAATGAGATAGTAAAATATAATCAACAACGAAAATGGAAATAAAAACAGAAATAAAACAGAAATGAAAATGTCTTGTCTTAGTCCTATCAAAATAGCAAACACTGAACATCTTTCTATATTTAGGCTGCTTTATTTATTTATTTATTTATTTATTTATTTATTTATTTATTTATTTAAGACTACTTATTTGTACTAAATGTTTGTGCTTTCATTTTAGTTGTCTTTTACTTCTTCAATTCTATTTTCCAAAACGAATCCTCTTTGCACTTAAAAAGTTTACAATAAAGCGTGTTAACAAATTTTAAATGATTAATGAAGGAATTATAATGCTTTGACTTATTGTTTAATATCATTTACAAGCACAGTAGCTGTATGGGCTATTTCTGTCCGTTCGCATCCCGTCCCTTTGCGCCCCCTGGCGGCTCATTCACAAACTGCGGTCATACACTAAAAACAGAGCGGCACCTATTTCAAACGGCGGCGGTACCAGCCGCGGCGTTAATAGCCACTTTGAACTCTCACCTACTGTAAGCACTCATTGAAAGACAGGAATGAGTTTCTTTTGTTACTTGTTCTCATGTCTTTTGTCATTATGTATTATTAGTCTGCCATTTTCTCTACCTTCTTAAGGTTATTGCTTTTCTTGTTCTCCTACTGTGTAAAGCGCCCTTGAGCACTGTCGCTATAAAAAATAAATGAAAGTAATAAATTTATAAAAAGTTACACTGAGCTGACGATATTTGACCTACAGTATTCTCATAAAAGATATCTGCCATTACAGTGATAGTGTTAGCTAGGTACTTTCCATTTGCATATGTCAGGTTGATCACAATACCCTTGTTTTTAATCGACTTCTTTATGGGTTTAAACTTGTTTCTAGTAGTTGTTACTAGTTCTCACAGATAGTATCAGAGTTAGAATTAAATCTTTATTATAATAACTAATTACCAGGGCTATTGTATTTAAACAGGGTTTCCGCGGAGTCTTAAAATGTCTTAAATTCCAAAATCTAAAATTTGGCCCTAAAAAATCTTAAATTTGCTGAAATGTTGTGTTGTAGGTCTTGTTTTGTTACTCAATTTGGTCAAAGCCCATACAATCACCAACAATCCATCTCAATAAAACTTTCAACTTTTATTTAAAAAGGTCATTTTAACTCTGTTTATCATAATGGTAAAGACTGCTGAGGATATCCACCTGGACAGATTGTTTTGAATGGATTTAGTTTATTATAGTTTTTAAAACTTTTAAAACATTTGTTAATTAGTTTTTTTTTATTTTAAAGAAAGTTTATTTTGGAAAAAAAGTGTGTGGATCCAAGTCGAGCTCTCTTGTTTTTACACAATATTTAAGATATTTTGCTAAGAAATATCTAAAATATTTTAATGTTATTATTAGTTTTGATTTATTATTGTATTATTAAACATTTTATATAAAAAATATTTTTTGAAAGGACAAATAAAAAACCTTTTCTTCTGGGCCATTTGAAAAATTCCTTATTCTAAAATTTCATTCATATTGGTCTTAAAAATGTCTTTAAAAGTCTTAAATTTAACTTGGTGACACCTGTAGAAACCCTGATTTAAAGTATGTCAGAAAACGTGGATGACTCTAATTTTAAATATGCTGAATGAAAATGGACACTAAAATAATTAATTATTATAAAACATTGTACAGTATTCTAAACTATATGATGTTAAGTTTATCAGTATTGACCATATTCTTCACGTACCAGCAGGTGCGGCTATTGGAATCTTTTTGCTTTTTAAAGAATATGTTTTTAGATCCTTAAAACAGTGTAATGCTGCTTGTCTTTGATCTTGTGGCACCCAGAGAAAACCCATGCCAGCTCGGGGAGAACATGCAAACTCCACACAGAAATGCCAACTGACCCAGCTGAGGCTCGAACCAGCAACCTTCTTGCTGTGAGGCGACAGCACCACCTACTGTGCCTCCTCGTCGCCCGACAACACTGATTTATTTGCATATTTTTTATGCGATATTCCAGTTTTGCAAATTAATTTAATTGGCATTTTTGGATGGAAACATAGCTGTAAGGTTTAAAGCTTACGCTGCTTTTCTGAACAAATAATCGGAAACAGAAGGCGTGTTTAAATCCATTATTTATCTGACTTTATTGTAATTAATCTGACTCCATCAAAGTTGTTATTATCATTAATAAATAGAAAGAGTCTCAAAGCTTAAAGCAGGTAAAGTTGTTTATTAAGTTACATGTTTAAATATAGAATGAAACAAACTAACATACTGTATAAAGAAATTAGCTGTACGTGCACTGCTGAGCAACAAAAACAGTGAAATTGCCTTTGTTAGCATATGAGGCTACGCAGCCATATGAGGGAGAGGCAGAGTAAAAGCCATTCTCCCAGATCAACACTTACCGTTCCTTATTATACCCTGAGCAAAGCATTGTCAAACATGAGTGAAAACCAACCCCCAAAACCAACTGAACATGAGAGCACAGCAGAGGAGATAAAGTGGGTGGGAACATTAACATACTCTCCTCAGGCCATGACTCAACAATAGTAAATAAATTGTATATTGAAATACAAGCAATCAATGTCTCTGTTGATTTTAGCACTACAACGCTTAAGTCATAAACTGTCAAATGACTCCAAACATGATAAAGCTATTTGAAGGAAGATCAAGGGCAGAAGAATTGTGGATGGTGAAAAGCAAATGGTTACTGCAAGCAAATGGCAGAAATTTGTATTTGAGCTGTGATCAACTCTGCCAGGCCAGGAGGACCCATCCCATTCTTGGAATGTCTCAGAAGTCCTTGATTAGCATAGAAGGAATATATAATAGAAGAATATATAATTTTTTCTCATCCTGCTTACCCATTACCTACATTTCAGTCAAACAAAGAACAAAGTCACGTACGAGAAAGGCTTGTTCTTCTTTAATTAATAACTAGCTAAAATTCACAGACCTTCGACAGGGACGTGTACTGTAACTAGATTAATGGGATTATTACTCTTCTAAAAACAATGTTTTAGTACTGCTTACATTCTTATTATTCAACTATTTTTATTGATTTTTCCAAAGTCTTTAATTTTTCCACAACACACATATTGAACAACAAATTAACATGGTACATAGCTACAGACATACTCACACCCCATAAATAAAAATAAATTAATTAATAAAAATAGATAAAATAAATTAGAAAACTAGGGATAAACTCTCACCAAGGATATAATAACCTTTGAGCGTTCAATGTAGGAGAGGAAAGGCTGCCAAACCTCTAAAACTTTTTTGTAGAGTCTCGGATGATGTACTTAAGGTGCTCGAGTTTAGCATGTAATAACACTTTTAATCTCCAATGTTTGTGGGATCGTGGGTTTGTTTTTTCCATCTTAGGAGAGTCAGGCGTCTGGCCAATAAAGAAGAAAAGGCAATGATCTCGATTACATATAGATGACAATGATCTAAAAATATTGGCTCAAAATGTATGTAATCTAGGGCACCCCCAAAACATCAGATCTGCTGGCTCCAAACCACATCTGGGGCAAGATGAATCTGACCCTGGATACATTTTTGCCAGCTTGCTCCTAGATAGGTGAAGCCTATAAAGCACCTTAAACTGTAGAAGACCATGTCTAATACATACAGGGGATGAGTGTACCAGTTCTATAGCATATTGCCAAGCTGTATCTGCTATTTCTAGTACCAGTCTGTCTTCCCATTTTAGCTTTATACAATTGAGGCAAGGGGAGGCAGTTCTTTAGACCACTTCATATAACATGGACATCATACCCCTTTGATATGAGTCCATATTTACCAATTCATCTATCCAACATGCTTATAGTTGGTTTTGTGAAGAAGACAAGTGTTTTTTATAACGAAACTATGGACTTGAAAGTACCATAAAGAGCCCATATTATACATGAAATAGGGTCATATCTTGGTTGTAAGGGTCTCCAACAACAGTCTAATATGCATGCAAGGTCAAAAAACACTTTCATGGTCTTATAATCTGCATTTATTTTTACCTAATTATCCCAGCGACTCCTGTATGAATCGTCCAGTGATTCATTTGTTCTCAAACCCCTCTTTAGCGTGAAGCTAATCTGCGCTGATTGGACCAATGACAGTCTGTTGCGATTGGTCGACTGCCTTCAGTGAGAGAGTGAAATGCCCAACAGCTAATCAGCAATATAAAAGTAATCACAGTTCATACACGCTCGATAGTGTAGGCGTGGATTTTAGCTGCCAGTGGGTCAATGTAAATACAGACGGTGGACTTGAAAATACCGACGACTAACTATTTTATTGTGCAAAAACAGTTGAGGAGATCGTCTAGCTTGTCTCACTCTGCTCTTTTCACAGACACACACACAAACACATATTGCCCTCGTCCTAACACACACACACAAACACTTAACCCTGCTCCGGACGAAAGCGCGCGAGCACACAAACAGACACACACACAAACACTTAACCCTGGTCCGGACGACAACGCACACACACACACCTCCGGACGACAGCCCGCGTACACGCACACACACACAAACACTACCCTCCTCCACGGAGCTCCGTAGACAAAGCAGCACGCGTCACGTTTTTAACGTGGCTTTGCACCCGATATGAGAATAAAGCGAGTTAACCTCATACAATACACGCGGTTACAAGTGACAAATCACAACTAAATACATTTGCAAGCTAGAGTAAACGAGGCTGCTTTAATCGCACGTACTTACACTTGAGAAATGGAGGAAGAAACCCATCCTGACGTCCAGCAGTAAGTTACTCTTTACTGATCCTTCCTTTAACAAAAGCCGATGAAGTATTCTTTGTAGCATGTAGTTTGCAGAAGTTTCCAGTAGTTTCCAACTGCTTGGCTATAAAGCTGAGGTTTCATCTTTGGGTAGAGACTCAATAATATCCATCTGCAGTGTGACTTCAATCGACCGGCATGTTTGCGTGTGTGTGTGTGTGTGTGTGTCTGGGTTTCTGTGTTAGAGGGCGGAGCCGCAGGTTTCAAATATCCCGGGTTTGCGCGTACACGTAAATAAGAGAGAAAAGTCTATGGCTTGGGTGGCTGGAGTCGCTGATGATTCACTTGGCTTTCCTCATGCACCGCCTGGTGTAGATGTCGTGGTGGGTGGGAAGCTCACCTCCTACTACGCGTCCAGCAGTTCACACAATCCTATGTAGGCCTTTGCGATTGCTGCTGGTGTTATTTACATACTAGGGGCCTGTTTCAGAAAGGAGGTTAACTGAAAACTCAGAGTATTTTAACCCTGAAATGAGAGAAACTCTGGGTTTTCCGTTTCAAAATGGCAGGTTTGTTAAACTGGAGAAAGCAGAGTAAGTCAAGCCTGTTTCTGAAAGAAAGGTAACTTTAACTCAGAGTCAGTTACTGTGGTAACTTACTCTGTGAATCTAACATTGGCCGGAAGCAGGTTTTAGTCTCTAAACTCAGAGTTTCTGTCGGTCTCCTCCCCTTTTTTAAAGATGAAGTGGTATTTCTCGCCTTAGCCTTACGTCTCCACCCACCTATTTTTATGCTTATAACGATTGATAGAAACCTCATGATGCACATAACTTTTTTAAATATGCATAAAAAACGCGCATAACTGAGTAGGATAAACTTTTATTCGATAGAAAATGTGCGCATAAACTACGATGGAAACACTTTTAATGAACAAATTACAGTACACTGCAAATTTTAGATAGTAGATTTAACTACCTTGGAGTTAAAATTAACACTCCCTCAGAGTTTATATGGGAACCACTATAAGTGTTAAAAATAACACTTTTGAAAGTGTTAACATTGTCTACACCAAGAGAGTGTTAATTAACAAACACTTATTGTGTAAAATATCTGTTAAATTTCCGAAAAAATACCAGCAGCTGTGGTTGCCAGAATCTTTCTGTGAAAAACATGGAAGTTTTATATAACTGTATAAATTTACAAAAATTAACCATATTTCATGAACTAACACATTGTTTATTTTACAAAGTTATAGCTTAGTGCACAAAAATGTAAAGTCTTTAGATGCAATAATGTTTTCATGTGTGATTGCAATTAGCAAACAGATTTTGACTGCATTAGTAACTACACAGTTACCTTTAAACAAAAGAAGATACAGCATAACATCAAATTTTCTCAGTTCATCTTGGACTTGAACAGAGACGCTATTATCCTCCACAATGGTGACACAAAAACCGTTTTGCTGTTTTTCTTTCTTTTTTTTCATTTTTAGATTTTACGGGAAAATACCAGCAGCTGTGGTTGCCAGTAATCTGCTGTTTTTAACATTCATAAATTCAGTTTACAGAATATTTCTGTTAAAAGCACATTCAACAGTCTGTATTTTTTATCGATCTCACACTGCAAATTTTAGATTTGGTAGATTTAACTACCTTAGAGTTAAAATTAACACTCCCTCAGTGTTTATATGGGAACCACTATAAGTGTTAAAATAACATTTTTGAAAGTGTTAACATTTTTAACACCCAGAGTGTTAATTAGCAAACTCTTATTGTGTAAAATATCTGTTAAATGTATGTCAAAATACTGGCAGCAGTGGTTGCCAGTAATCTGCTGTTTTCAACATTTTACATTCGTAAATTCAGTTTCCAGAATATTTCTGTTAAAAATACATCCCATAGTCTGTATTTTTCATTCGAACACACTTAAGCCTTAAATTCCACAGCAAAATCCTCACTAGTGTTCTCACTACAGAGGGCTGAACACTCAGACAGGGATGAAGTTAATGAGACAATTAAGTGTCTAATTAAAGGAGGATTGAGAATTGTTGATGAACAACTGTTAACAAGCAGAATCACTGAATGAAAGAAAAACACAAGCCAAAACCAAAGATGAAATCAACTGAGAAAAACTCTAAATAAAATAATAATCAATAAAAATAAAACAAATTACACAATAAAAATTTTTATTTTTCAACATCTTTAAAAAAAAACTCATCAAATTAAACAACTTATCATGGAGCTTCACCTATTACTGACCTTTGATTTTATTTCTGTCATGTGAACAAAAGCTCTTAATAAAATTTCCGTTGTTCATTTGAAGTCACCATGATGGAGGACAGAGTCTGCTTTAGTCAGGCTCTTCAACTTCTTGCTATAAATGTCTTTTATTTTGGCTGTTATAGATAGTGTTAATTACACTATTTAAACATATAGCATGGAAAGCCAGAAGAAAATTAAAGTGTCAGTCTGAAGAGATTATTTATGATAACATAGCCATCCTTTCCTGCTTGTTTTCTAATTCAATATCATATTAGTTCTGTGTGAGAAATAAATAATATACATAAATGAAACCACTGAAGCTCCAATAAAATAAAAACAATATTTACAATAAGAATGTTTGATCTATGGCAGAACTCAAAAACACACAGACATCAATAATTAGTCTTTGATTCTCAATGATGGTGACAAACAAAAAAATAAAAATCAAGTTAAAAAAAAACACTCTACTGAAACATTACCTCCCAAAAACAACACAAAATAAAGGAAAAGAAAGAGATTGTAATAACATAAAGCTGCATAATTTATTCATGCTGCAATGCATGCTGGGAGCTTTGTACTATGCTGGCACCCAGCATGCATTGCGGCATGAACTATGCAGCTTTTTTTTTTTAGCAACCACGGTTGAGGTTCATGTCCTGATTCTTGATGCCTGTGTGTCATAAAGAGCAAGCTGGAGCTTGAATGTTTAGTGCATGACAGGTTAATTATTAATTGCATCCTAATTGTTTGCTGAATTTTCTATGAAGAGCAGCAGACTGCCAGAAGTATTGTCCCATGCAGTTTTAATACAACTGTATTTGCATATCTTTATGAATCAACTTAATAAACACCGGAAATTAAATCTATAACAATTAAGCATAAACAGTATAGTTTCTCTTGACCTTTCTTGCTATAACTAATGAGTTTTAGAAACATTAGGATATAAGAGTAAAGCTTCAAGATCTCAAATAAGCAGCCTCTGATCTCTATGATGGTGAGGTCAAATGAAATATTTTAATAAAAAAATATAAACCTCTGTTCATTGTCAAATATTCTTACAGAAATGAAGTCAAACTGTAATCAGTGAAGCTGCTTATACTATTATTTAATGGAGTTGTTTAATCCTCTGTTTTAATTCAGTTGGATTGGTGTGAGGCTGTGTCTGTAGTTTTATTTCTTCCTTCAATTTCTTATTCCTTCAGTGATTGTGCTTGTTAACAGCAGGTGTTCAACAGCAGATGTCTGAATTCACTTATTTGTGGTCATTCCTTCTGTCTAGTGGACTAAACTAATTGACCAATTCAAGGGCCAGGTGAAAGAGGGTGTATGGTGAGATTTCAGACACTCTGATTAGTTTCTCAAATACAAGGGTTTTCTACAAAGGTAGATACATGTTACTCTGTGTGACAAGGAGGCAAATCAGCTTCTAATGCCAATCTAACTCTAGAATTTTAACACTTTACTCTGAATTACCTCAACACTTGAAATTTAACACCAATGAATTTGCTGTGTATGTACATTAAAAAAAGACCATGATCATATGATAATGAAAATGTGTGTAAATGATCAACCCAGCAGGCTGAGCACACTGTAACATGTCTTAAATATTGTTTTAGTCATTCTAAAATGCCTTAACTGTTTCAGTATAATTGTATATTATTAATTACCTCCGAACGTCTGGTGCGTGTCAAGAGTCTCCGTGTCTCATGGCTTCAGACGCCCCCATGTGTTCATTGTGTTTCAGCATTGTCTTCTGACATCGAGGCGCAAGTACATTAATTAGGCTAAATAAAGAATTAATTGACGCAGCTTCTTCTACCACAGTAAATTCTGTTTTTACTGTTGATATTTGGTGCCAGTTTAATCAGGAAGTGACAATTTTTTTCTCTTTGACTCGTTGGATGGAATTTTATTCGCATCTTTTATGCAATATTCCAGTTTTGCACATACATTTATGTAATATATTTGGTGGAAACATAGCTATTGCCTACATTTTAGTCACACACAGAAGAACTGTACTAGAATGGCTTATCCTTTTTTAATAAATAATTAAATTAAATTCACCTTCGACATGCATTGTAACTAGATTAATGGGATTATTATTCTTTCTAAAAATTATTTTTAGTACTGCTTACCTTCTAAATGTTATATTAACCTCTATCACTTGATCAATAAAAAAGGCAGACACAAGTGCACTGTTAAATCATTTAAAACGAATAAATGTATAAAAAAAGTTTAGAAAAAAATATATAAACGGCACAAATTACAATACTTATTTTATTATACTTAAATATTTAAATACTTAAAAAGTGAAATTAGGCATTAACTTGAGCAGCTGTTTTCCCACGCTAACTGTCTCTTCTTCACTGATGGTTGCTTCTTTTCAAATATATACGCTCATATTTGCTATAACTTTGCATGAGAACATCAAGTTCAGCTGGAGAAAGAAATGGTGATCTCTTTTATAAGTAATTGCCATAGTCACTCGTAATGTCTGCGCTCCATTGATAATGCCTTTTTAAAGTCACGGTGCGCGCGCTTAACTCTGAGTTGGTCTACTCGAAGTTGATTGACCCAACTCAGATCAGCTATTCTGAAACCGAAAACTCTGAGTTTTTAATCTCTCTCTGTAAATCAACTCAGAGTTCAAGTTTAAACTCAGAGTTGTTTGAACCTCCTTACTGAAACAGGCCCCAGGTGGTAATACAGCCACACAGGATGCTCCCCACAGTGCAGGTGTAGAACGAGCGGAGGATGTGAGGGCTTATTCCAAACCTCCTGAGACGCCTGAGGAAGAAGAGGCGTTGTTGTGCCTTCTTTAGCACTGCCTCTGTGTGAGCAGTCCATGTCAATTCCCCAGCAATGTGTACTCCAAGAAACTTGGAAGTGCTGACTCTCTTCACTGGTGTCCCGTTGATGGTGATGGGGGTGTGTTCTCTATTCTCTTTCCTGAAATCCACCACCAGCTCCTTGGTTTTGCTGATGTTGAGTGAGAGGTGGTTTTCCTCACACCACTGCGTCAGAGTGTGTATCTCCTCTCTGTAGGCCCTCTCATTATTATCTGTGATTAGGCCCACCACTGTCATCAGCAAATTTAACGATGACGTTGGAGATGTGTTTGGCTGTACAGTCATGTGTTTACAGGAAGTAGAGGAGTGGACTGAGAACACAGCCCTGTGGATCACCAGTGTTGAGGATCAGTGTGGATGAGGTTATGTTGTTCACCACTAGTTTGAGCTTCACCACTAGTTTGGCAGGCACTAAAGTGTTGAATACTGAGCTGTAGTCCACAAACAGCATTCTCACATATGTGCTTTTATTTTCCAGGTGAGACAGAGCAGTGTGCAAGGTGAAAGCAATTGCTTCATCAGTGTAGCGATTATTTCTGTAAGCAAATTGCAGAGGGTCAGTGTGAGCGGACAGTACAGAGCAGATGTGCTTTTTAATCAGCTTCTCAAAGCACTTGCTGAAGATGGGTGTCAGAGCAACTGGACGTCAGTCATTTAAGCATGTGGTTTTAGATTATTTCAGTATGGGCACAATAGTAGCTGTCTTAAAGCATGTGGGAACCACAGGCCGAGAGAGCGAGAGGTCTGGGACGTAGCTTTCAGGATGCTCTGAAAAGATCTCGTTATGTCCACTACAGAAATAGAGTGTGCTGACGGTTTCGGTATCAGCCGCGGAGCGCACAGTGTGTGGGTGCTGTCCTGGGCTTTAAAGCAAGTGTAGAACGAGTTGAGCTCGTCCGGGAGAGACGCAGAAATGTTCACAGTGAGGGGTTTGTTACTTTTAAAGTCTGTGATGTAATTAAGTCCCTGCCACATACTCCTCCCCTATACCTTGTACCTCTGTATTGATGTTTTGCTGTTTTGATAGTTTACCTGAGGTTGTAGTTTGCTTGTTTTTGTTCCTCAGCATTTCTGGATTTATAGGCGGAGGTTCACACTAATAGGGCTGTTCGAACTTCGCCATTAATCTATGGTTTTGGGTTAGGGACAGATTTTTAGACAGTTTAGATATGGACAGTTTTTGTTGGGACCGTGTCTTCTATACACTTTCTGATGAAGCATGTAACGGTGTCTTGAGTAAACTTTAGGTCGTACTCACACTAGGTACAGTTGCCTCGAACTGGGCCAAACCGCACTTGTCCCCCCTCCCGTCTCCCCCGACAGCCTGCACTCACACCACAAATGGGCCTCGGCACGCTTACGTCATCGCTGCTGCGCTGTTCAGTGAGAAGCGCTCTCACTCACTCAGCAGCACAGTGGAGATTTCTCTAGTTATATCGTTTCAGTCGTCTGATATGCAGTGACATTCATTATATATTTCACTAAACAGTCCTTAGGGATGCATTTACACGCAGTCAGATATTTCGCCGAACAGATCCGCCACTTTAGGCGCTTATAAACAATCATAAAGCCCTAGTGCTGCAGGAATGAGGAGGTTTGCTGAAGGCGCGCAACTGTCGTGCGGTGAGATGTCTGCGTCTTTAATAAATTACGGCAGTTTGCGTTCACTGAACAGTAAGAATGATTAATAAATCCATATGAAACAATCCCTTAAAGTCACGTCTCTCTTTCAGTTTCGGGTTTTGGCACGTTTTGCACTCACACTACAAACGTACCGGCCAAGTGAACCGCGCTCAGGCCCTTCTCTTCCAACCGGGCTAGGGCCAGCCAAGTGAACCGTGCTTGAGCCCGATTCAGCTAAGGGTCTTCTCAACGATCCGGGAAACTCACACTTCTCAAACGATCCAGGAAACGGGCCTGGGCACAGTACGGATGGCATAGTGTGAGTAGGCCCTTAATGTCGTCATCAGAAGCTGTCCGTAACATCTCCCAGTCCACAAGATCAAAACATTCTTGAAGTATGGAATCCGACTGGTCCGTCCAGCTTTGAAACGTCTTGAGGGTGGGTGGTTCCCGTTTCAGTTTCTGCCTGTAAGCAGGCAAGAGCAGAATAAAAGAGTCATCTGATATGCCAATCGGTGGGCGGGGGAGGAATTTGTTGGCGTCCCGGAACGGAGAATAGCAGTGGTCCAAAATACGGTCACCACGCATGTTTGTGGTGATATGGTAATAGTATTTTGGAGCGATTTTCCTGAGATTGGCATTGTTAAAGTCCCCTGTAACAATAAACGCTGCCACTGGGTGTGTGGTTTCCTGCTCGCTTATGCTCCCATTCAGTTCTCTTAGCGCCTGCTTTGTGTTGGCTTGAGGGTGGATGTAGACAGCTGTATTTATAACAGCTGTGAACTCTCTTGGTGCCCAGTGTGGTCGGCACCGAAGCATAAGGTATTGCAGATCAGGAGAACAAAATGATCTAACTGGATGTATGTTTCTCAACCATGAGTTGTTAATAAAGAAACAAACACCTCCTTCTTTGCTTTCCCCTGTCGGTTCTTTCATTCTATCCACAGTATCTTATCCATAGTATTCTATCCATAGTATTCCCTGTCTGCTAAACAAATTTTAGAGAAACATTTTGTTGTAATTATGAATATATACAAATAAAAATAGGCCATTGTTACGACCCCCTCGTTCGAGTTGCAACATAAAAGAGCTCAGACAACAAAAAAATTATATATGCAACTTATTTATTATACACAACTAATAAAACAACAAATCAAGAAACAAACAAATGTCTAGGGGAAAATAAAGAAAATAACTAACTTTAACTACACATATAAATAATGCCAAACAAAACCATAAGATTGCCAAAATAAAGAGATGGTCTTGATGCGAAGACGGCCAGTAGCCACACTATCCTGCAGAAGCTAGCTCACTCTCGCATTTATATGCTTTGAACCAATTGGGGAGCTACCATGGCACCTTAACAGGATCTGCCACATCCAAACTGGAATACCAGGGTCGTCACACCATTTACACCTTTCAAATCTGTGTCTTATCAATGTGACCAAAATTACTTTTATGATCAATTATGTAAGAAACTCTGAAAACTGGACTGACAGCATTTCAATTTACAATAACTTCTATGTTAGGCGACTATGACACAATTTACATTGTAAAAGCAGTAGATAAATAAAGATGAATTTAATCTGCTTAAATGTGTACAGGTTAATGACTGAACAAAATATGATCTGATTTTATTTTACATTTAACATGCATCAAAATAAGTGTGTGTAGCCAATGTTTCTAGTGTCTTTTTACTTTTCAGCTTTTGATGAGAGATTTTTAGACTTAATGAAAATTAATCTGTTATTTATTTATTTCAGACCTAATTGAAGAGAATGAGAGGAAAGAGGAGGAACATCATATCAAAATTGAGGAAAAAACTCATTTACAGACTGATGGTATTTTGAAAAGGAGAGACAAGAATTGTTTCACCTGCACTCAGTGTGGAAAGATTTTGGCAAGCAAAAGCAAACTTAAGATTCACATGATAATCCACACTGGAGAGAAACCATTCACGTGCACTCAGTGTGGGAAGAGTTTCCGCCAAGCATCATCACTTAATAAACACATGAGGATCCACACTGGAGAGAAACCATTTACTTGCACTCAGTGTGGGATGAGTTTCAACCGCTCATCAAACCTTGATCACCACATGAGGATCCACACTGGAGAGAAACCATTTACTTGCACTCAGTGTGGGAAGAGTTTCAACCGCTCATCAAACCTTGATCAACACATAAGGATCCACACTGGAGAGAAACCAATAACGTGCACTCTGTGTGGGAAGAGTTTTCGCCAATCATCATCCCTTTCTAAACACATGAGGACCCACACTGGAGAGAAACCATTTACTTGCACTCAGTGTGGGAAGAGTTTCAGCCAATCATCAAACTTTAATCTACACATGAGGATCCACACTGGAGAGAAACCATTTACGTGCACTCAGTGTGGGAAGAGTTTCCGCCAAGCATCATCACTTAATAAACACATGAGGACCCACACTGGAGAGAAACCATTTACTTGCACTCAGTGTGGGAAGAGTTTCAACCGCTCATCACACCTTAATCAACACATAAGGATCCACACTGGAGAGAAACCAATAACGTGCACTCAGTGTGGGAAGAGTTTTCACCAATCATCATCCCTTTATAAACACATGAGGATCCACACTGGAGAGAAACCATTCACATGCACTCAGTGTGGGAAGAGTTTCCGCCAATCATCAAACTTTAATCTACACATGAGGATCCACACTGGAGAGAAACCAATAACATGCACTCAGTGTGGGAAGAGTTTTCACCAATCATCATCCCTTTATAAACACATGAGGATCCACACTGGAGAGAAACCATTCACATGCACTCAGTGTGGGAAGAGTTTCAGCCAATCATCAAACTTTAATCTACACATGAGGATCCACACTGGAGAGAAACCAATAACGTGCACTCAGTGTGGGAAGAGTTTTCGCCAATCGTCATCCCTTTATAAACACATGAGGATCCACACTGGAGAGAAACCATTCACATGCACTCAGTGTGGGAAGAGTTTCCGCCAAACATCATCACTTAATAAACACTTGAGGATCCACACTGGAGAGAAACCATTCACATGCACTCAGTGTGGAATAAGTTTTAACTGCTCATCATACCTTAAACAACACATGAGGATCCACACTGGAGAGAAACCATTTACTTGCACTCAGTGTGGGAGGAGTTTCAACCGCTCATCAAACCTTGATCACCACATGAGGATCCACACTGGAGAGAAACCATTTACTTGCACTCAGTGTGGGAAGAGTTTCAACCGCTCATCAAACCTTGATCAACACATAAGGATCCACACTGGAGAGAAACCAATAACGTGCACTCTGTGTGGGAAGAGTTTTCGCCAATCATCATCCCTTTCTAAACACATGAGGACCCACACTGGAGAGAAACCATTTACTTGCACTCAGTGTGGGAAGAGTTTCAACCGCTCATCACACCTTAATCAACACATAAGGATCCACACTGGAGAGAAACCATTCACTTGCTCTTAATTAAATTCAATTCAGCTTTATTTGTATACCGCTTTTACAATGTAGATTGTGTCAAAGCAGCTTCACATAAATGGTCATAATAAATTGGATCAGGGTAGTTCAGTTTTTAGTGTTTAAGTTCAGTTCAGCTCAGTTCAGTGTGGTTTAAATCATTACTGAGAGTCCAAACACTGAAGAGCAAATCCATTGATGCATAGCTCTACCGATCCTGAACCATGCAAGCCAGTGGCGACAGCGGAGAGGGAAAAAAAAAACTTTACTGATAGAAGTGAAGAAAAAAAACCTTGAGAGAAACCAGACTCAGTTGGGCACGACCATTTTCATTTCTTCGCTGGCCAAAAGTCTTGTGCAGAGCTGCAGTCTCAGCAGTGGAGGCTGGAAGCTGGCCTAAGTGAAGACTCGTCTGTCCCTGGAGCATCACTGGAATCAGTCTCATGTTCTCCACTCCCCACGACCACCAGCGCAGCAGCAGCTCAGGATACGGCCTGGTCCCGGATATGGAAACCTTGGGATCATCTCGTCACTGGTCTTAGATCCAATCAGTGACTCCGCATAATCTGAGGACCTCGGGATAATTATCCCCAGGTGGAAATGAAGAAAAAAAAAGAATAATTAGCGTAGCTGCTGTTCATAGTGTATATAAGCAAGATGTAGAAACTTGTGTGGAAACCCGCTAAGTGATGCATTGAGTGTATGCTTTACTAAACAGATAGGTCTTTAATCTAGTTTTGAACTGAGAGAGTGTGTCTGAGCCTCGGATGTTATCAGGGAGGCTATTCCAGAGTTTAGCAGCCATAAATGAGAAGGCTCGACCTCCTTTACTCAACTTTGCTATTCTAGGTACTACCAGAAGCCCGGAGTTTCGAGATCTTAAAGAGCGAGTTGGATTGTAGCGAGACAGAAGATAAACAGGAGCTAGATAGGTGAGAATTAATATTTTAAATTTAATACAAAACTTAACAGGCAGCCAGTGTAAGGAGGATAAAATTGGGGTCTGTGGTCACACCGGACTTTTCTCTCCATAGACTTTCATTCATACGCACGCAAATGTGTCAGACTGGAAACGTAAGTTTGTTCGTCAAGTTTCGCAATTCACTGCCTTGCAAGGTTCAAGCTTGGTGAACTTTGACCTTGGAAATTGCATCACTTGACTATGTAAGACCCACACTGGAGAGAAACCATTCACATGCACTCAGTGTGGGAAGAGATTCAACCGATCAGCAAACCTTAATAAACACATGAAAATCCACACTGATGTGAAAGAGTATATGCACTTTGAGTGTGAGAAGACTTATTACAGCTCCAAAATTAAAACTGCACCAGACAATTAACTCTGGAGAGACCGTACAAGTGTTTTTACAAGAGGTTTAATCAGTTAACACATCTGAAAACAACAGGATTCACACTGGAGAGAAACCGTACAGATCTGATCAGTGTCTACAGAGTTTTAATCATTCGGCGCAGCTTAAGAAACACATAGAGAAAAAAGTTACACACATGACATGAATGCAGCAAAAATTTTCTCATGTGCACAGGATGTTTCATGTCTGAATAATGTTTGAAAAGGCTGAGTGACAGTATACTGTTTTCCAACACTCCTACACTGCAGTAGGTCGGGTTGTAAATGTGTTGCGCTTCTCGCGTTTACCGTAAACACCGTGGTGGTGGCTGAGAAAAGAATTGTCATAAACATCTGGCCAACAGCTCCTCTGCAGCTTAAAATCTCTTTGCAAGTGATTGTACCAGTGCAGATAAATTTGTACTCTCTCCAGTGTATTCATGTAGCTAGTGTTGTTTTAGATGATGTTCACTGTCTGACTCCCTGAATGAGAGACATCACTGGGAAGACACCGCACATCAAAGAAGGTGGAGCTCTAGGACGCTTAGTTTGCAGTATACCAGGGCCTCAAGTTTTAAAAGCCCATTCAATTGTCCTGTGTTGCAGCTTTTATTAGTGAAGTTTCTTTACTTTTAGATTCTAGATTTTTCTAGTTTACTTCATTTACTTTGAGTCGAATACAAACTTGATGAATATTTTATGATTTAGGCAGAGCGACAGGTATTAAGTTTTACAATATTTATACACTGTGATGACTCCAGATTAGAGCATGTGGTAAATTCTGATTGGATGCCTGCATTACTCATCAATGGGTATATAAAAGTTGTTGTGCTAGCTACCCCAGGACACTGTGGCTACTCGGGAGTCCACATGTCAAGACCTGCCATCTCATTGGCTCTTTAACCTTATGGTTTTGTTTTGCATTACTTTTGTCATGTAGTTAAAGTGTTGTTGTGATTTTATCCTAAGTTCTTTATCGTCATTATTATCCCTAGAAATTTGTTGGTTGCTTTGATTGTTTGTTCTATGAGTTACTTTTATAATAAATAATTTGCATTCAGGCTATTTTGTTGGCACTCTTATGGTGCGACTCTAACAAGCGGGTCATAACACTTCGCAAAATGAGGCCGGTTGTATCCAAGATCTTGTTCTTTTCAGTCATGACCATAGGTGAGAGTAGGAACCTAGAATGAGCAGTAAATTAAGAACATTGCCTTTCGTCTCAGATCCTTCACCACAACAGACAACCACATCAACTGCATTACTGCTGCCGCTGCACTGATCCATCTTTAAATCTCACATTCCATTCCTCATGGAAAACACTGATACTTAAACTCCATTTGGGGTAAGGACTCTCCTCCAAACTGGAGATGGCCACCTTTTTCCAGTCAAGCACAATGGTTTCTTAGAGGTGCTGTTTCTTTCCCTGCCATGTCACACTCAGCAGCAAACAGTCCCACTTACTGCATGCTGAAGTTCCATGTCCTATGAAGCCAAAAAGACAACGTTATCTGCAAATGGCAGAGACAGTCCTAGCCTGCACCTAAAATTCTGTCAGTAAAAATTACTGTATTTCGGAGATCAGCCTGAAAAATAACACATTCACAAAATAAAATGAATAAATGGATGGATGGATGGACATTGTAGTGGTGGAAGGGGAAGTTGGATGGCTTGTGTAGATGTTAGATGATCACACACACACACACACACACAAGTAATAGCTTCTAGCTTATTTTTATTACGTTCTTCAGCAGTAACAAGCTTTTCTGTTCTGTCGCTCCCACCACCGACGTTCCCCTCTAGCTCCACCCACTTCCGTTACGTCACTTGACACACAATAAGCTACATCCCCCGCTTTTTTAGCAGGTGACAGGGCAACAAAAAGTAAAAAAATAAAATCAGGTAAATGTATATACAGATCTGGCATGAACTAACGCGCGCATGAAACAAAGTGATCTCGCATGGCCACGACATATGGCGCGTTAGCACGGAAAGATGGTCTAGCAAATAAAGACATGAACAGTAGGGGGCAGTCGTGTACTGTAACGCACTGTATTGAAGCCGGAGCATTCTTTACGCATCGTTATAACCTAGAACACTACTTCATACAGGGGCGTAGATGTAGGGTGGACGGTGGTGATGCTTAATATAAATAGTTAAGTTTTCTAATTCACCACTGAACAACAGCTGATTAAACATCTGTGTCCTTTGAAAAAAAGCAAGATGGAGCAAATTAAAAAATAAAAACGCAAAAAAAAAATTCATTTAGAAACAGCTGAGAGATCCCTCTTCCCTTCCTCACAATGGTTTGGTCCACTGCCCGCATCCCAGCTCATGCAAAGACTATAGAATATCTTAAAGGGACTTTGATCTCACCTACTCTATGCACACGGGTCAAGTGTGCGGCTGCCTAGTTAACCTCGAAAGCGATTCTCTTGGTTCTCAACGAGGGGTGCGGAGAGATAGGAATGGGGCACACATTGTATTAAGAGCCCCTTTTTCCTTCTGGAGAGAAAGTGCCCTTTTTCTGTTACTTTTTAAAATAATAATATAAGCCTATGCATATGTGAGTGTGTGTTCGATATGAGGGCAGCTTTCCCTGTATATATTAGTGCTGTCTATCGATTAAAAAAAATTAACTAATTAATCGCACCTTTTAAAAAAAATTTATCGCGATTAATCTCATTTAAAATACTGAAACTTGTAATTTTGCCTATTTAAATGTAAAATTAATGTAAACGCAAGACAAAAAATTATTTAAATTCAAAATATAATTGTTTAATAGAATTTTTGTTTAACTTGTAACACAGATTTCTTCATGCAAACAACATACCCACAATAAACCATCAAGATCCTGGCTTGACAGCCATATTTATTACAGAAATTAAAACGCAGGCATGTTAATGACATTTAAATTTCAAAACAATCAATGCCAATAAAGAAAACATTGATTTCCATGTTGGATTCTAAGTGGACTGCAAAAAAATGCCAAAATACAGGAATTGCAGATATGGAAAATGAAAAATTATAATAATAAACTATAGGATACAAACTGTTGCACTCATTGTAAAGTTTTATTGCTGTGAGTTGAGAACATTAGTTATAGAGTAGAAACAATTTTGCTTAATCCTCCTTTACATTCATCCAGTTGCTAAGACTAGGAGTATCCCGCAAGTGCACAGAGAGTCCCAAATGCCCGCAAATGAATGATAATTTCTTGCAAACCAGTCGTTAAATACATTGCACACCCCTCTCGCCCCTACTCAGATACGTCGCTCACTCCACCCCTGACACCCCTCAACGGGTCTGACACAGACAAACACACAGAAAGACACACACAACGCGCTGCAGACGTTTTGGCCCCAACGGCCTTCCATACTGGAGCGACTCCCCTCAGATTCAACACGCATGATCAAGTTCATCAAATTTGCTTAAACTAAGCGTCCTAAAGTATTACTGTATTTCACAAGGATTCTGACACAACAACGCGAAGTATACGCTTTCGTTGCGTTTAATGAGGAAACACGCTAAACTTGGAGGGCTCATGCTGAAAGGCAGAGTAATGCCCTGTCTTTGACAGCTCGCGACTTCACCAGACGTACTGAGTACATTTACGTAAGACACCAATACTCCGATTTTAATATGATTAAGATAATACTCTTATTAAAATTTTACCGTGTAGCCTTAAAAGGAACCGTACCTTAAAGGAACACCGAGTCATGAAATGCGGATGATTTTGTTTCTGTTCGCCATGCGGTATCAACTTACAACAGAAGTCGAAAGTTAAAAATGAAACACCCGAAATTGCATGAAATTCTGGATAACCTGTGATGTACCTAATTGTTTTATACTGGAACTTTCCTTCAAAAAGTGCTTCCTTGGTCTTATCCACATTTATTGCATGTTGAACACATGTCTACCACAACAGGAAGTAAAAAAACCTGCATGCGTTAATTTTTTTTAATGCGTTAATTATTTAAAATTAATCGCATGCGTTAATTTTGGTAGCACTAATTTTAAGTATTTATTTTTATTTTTAGCTTTTCTTTTAATGGTTTTTAATTGTGTTAGTTTTAATACAAGAGGTCTTTTGAATGTTGGAAAATTTGACAAGGTAAAGGAACTGTGCAAAAAACAAAACTTAATTTGTTTACAAGAGACTAATTGGAATAATGGCGTGATGGAAGATTTTAAAAGGAGATGGAGGGGGGATATATTTTATAACAATGGTGATGGAAGGATGGGAAGAGGGGTCGCTATTTTAGTCAAAGAAGATATAAAGAATGATGTGGAAGAAATATACAATGATAAAGAGGGAAAATGCCTTGCTATTAGAATGAGAGAAAATAATACAACATTATGTAACATTCATGCTCCAGTAGCAGAAAAAGAAAAGAAGGACTTTTTTAAACTGCATAAATGATCTAATGATTTTATGGGGAGAAACTATTTTAATTGGATATTTTAACACGGTTTTTAATAGAACTGATTTAGCGGATGGCATGGTTTTTAGGAATGACACTGGGAGAAAAGAGTTGCAGAAACTAATGGCAGAGCACAAAGTAGTGGACATATGGAGAGTAAGGAATGAAGGAAAAAGAGAATATTCAAGAAGACATTTAGTAGCTGGTAACTTAAAGGAAAGTAGGATTGATTTTATTTTATGCAAGGAAAAACTGGGTGATTTTATAGAGTGTTTATTTTAAAGAACAGCGCTAAGCGACCACAAGTTTTTATTAATGAAGATTGATTTTAATGAAACCGAAAGAGGAAAAGGGATATGGATTTTAAATACAGAAATTTTAAAAGGAGAACCTTATAAAAAGGCAATAGTGGACTTGATAAATACTGAAATACAAAATGAGATGTATCATGAAGATAAAAGAATATGGTGGGATAACACAAAATATGAAATTAAAAAGTATACGATTAAAATGAGTAAATCAATACAAAAAGCAAAAGCACATGAAGAAGTAGAGGTTAGAAAGGAATTAAAGGACAGTTTAAATCAAGAAAAAGTAAATATAGAGTGAATACTGCACTGTAAAAAATTGCTGTTAAAAAACGGTCAGATTCTACGGTAAAATAATGTTTTTTCACTAAAACAGTAATATTCTGTTAAAAACAGTGCTTTCTGGGTAACATTTTTGTTTTCGAGAAAGTAACCAACAGCAGAAAACTGTGAGCTAACAGAGTTCAGATTCGATGTTTTGAAGTCTGTGTTTGAAATCACGCTTTGTGTCCTTGTTCACTATTTCATACACTAGGTAACTAATATAGTTCACCTGACAGTTTTAATGAACACTAATGAGTGAATTCAGACACTGATGAACACCTGCTGTTAATAATCACAATTACTGAAGAAAATAAACAAAAAATACAAACAGTGACTTGAGTTACAACATTAAATAAAATCAAATCAAATAAAACAGCTTCAGTCTCAGCAGAGGATCATTAAACAACTCCACAAACAACAGCAGACACACTTATTACTGACTGATTTGACTTCCATAATATTCTCATTGAGATCCAACAGAAATTAAGGTGTTTTTTGTGTCACCGTAATGGAGTGAGGGACTGGTTTAGTTGGGCTCTTCACCCTTTAACTCATTTAAGAAGACTTTCCATCTGCTTGAATACAGAGTTTACAAAACGCTTGTACTATAGCAATAAAGTTGGGAAGTCAATAAATAGAGAAATCTATTTGTCTGAAATTAGTTCTGATAAATGTTTTGGTATAAATCTGGAAGAAGGGCCACATGCAATAGATTTTATGCTTAGTTACAGGTATTAACTTAATTAATGAGAAGTGGAAACAGAAAAGATATCTCTGTAATTACTTAACAGTTAAGAAATAACATACAAAAACAGTTCAGTTATGACAAATACACACTCAGACCTCATGAATCTGACCTTGTATCTCAACAATGGTAACATCTCAAATGTTTCATGCTGCAATGCATGCTGGGAGTGGCACTGTACAAATATCCCAGTATGCATTGCGGTATAAATAAATGTTGTATAATGGTCTAACAGTTTTCTTTATTTGTGTTTGATTCTGCTGTTGTTTATGTTTAGACTTTCAGTTGCCTGTTTGTGAGTTAAACTGTTAATTTTGTTAAATTTTGTTAAATTTGTTTTCACCATTATTGAGGTTCATATGCTGATTATTGATGTCTCTTTGAGTGCGATTTACACCATAGAGCAGTGTTATTGTCCAAGATATTCTTAAAAACTTCCAGAAATCATTGCCATATATATATAAATACATATAATGTAAAACAATAGATTTAACATTGAATAGGAGCAGTAAGTTTTATTATACTAAATGAGAACAGACTCTGCCATTTAATAGCAACATGAACATCACCAGATCTTATTTAGGTTTTTGGCTGGCTTGCCACAACAAAGGAGCTTTATAAACTAAGTTCTTAACAATTGCAGCAGCCAAGATATATAAATGTTACAAATGACGGGGCTAAGAGCCCAACTAAAGCAAACTCTGTTCTCCATGATGGTGACGTAAAACTTAAACTTTTTCTCAAGAAGAACTTTAGTAGATGTTATACAAAAATACATGTATTAAGTAATAAGTGTAGCTGGTGATGATGTTTGTAGAGTTGTTTAATCATCCGCTGATCATTTAAATGATTTAATCAGTTGTTGTTCTTCAGGTTATTTCATTATAAAGCTGTGACTAATGTTTTGTATGTTCTGTTCTTGTTTTTTCCCCTTCACTATTTCTTCATTTATTCATTGTTAATCTTCCATTATCATTTAATTAGTCAGTTAATTAATGAATTTACTTCAGCTTTGCTACATGTTTCTTGAACACTCAGTAGTGTGGACACTTCAATAAAAACTGAAGTATATGCTCTGGGGTTTAAAGGGTTAAAGGTGTGAAAGGTAAAAACACAGTGTAAAATGTATTTTAACAGTAATATACTGTTAACTTAAACTACGGAAGTAGACTGTAACAAAACAGTAGATTGCTGGCAACCACAGCTGCTAGTAGATCACTGTTAAATCAAGGAAAAAACAGTATTTTACTGTAAAACCTGAAGCTAATTTCTTCTGTCTGTCACCGTTGTGGAGGAGAGTAGAGCCAGTGTATGAGTAAAAGATGAACAATGAACTGCTGATGTTATTCTGCATGTTTCTCTATTTAAAGATAGCGGCTGTTTAGTTGCTGATGCAGTCAGAATCTCTCTGGTGATTCCAGATTTACATGTATGTGTGCTGTTGTGAAAAATAAGACATTAGAGTTAAACCGAACTTTTCTAATTAACTAAAATAAGTTATTATTATAAGTATGCTTCTAAGCATATATAGCACATTACTTCATAAACTCATTCAGCAGTTGACCAAGTTGAGGCAGTTGCTTTCAGTGAGCAAAATGAGTTCACTTGAGTATTGTGTAAATCAATGTAGTCCATGTATTTTTACAGCAACATACTGTAAAATAACAGTACATTGCTGGCAACTGCAGCTGGCAGTATTTTACTGTTTTTTAACGGGACAATTTTTAACAGTGTAGTATTCAACGTTACTGTAATGGTTATTCATTTAAACCAACTTGTTATAAAAATACTTAGTTTGCAATTGTTGTCCGAATTAATCTGCAACGAAATCTGTTATTACAGTACAAATCTTGAATGGTATAAGGGCTCTGATTGGCCATAGCGTTCATTGTAACTCGGAACATGATTGGCTGTCGTAACAAAGAATAGGGTGAATCTTGGTTCCAACTCAGAACGTGATTGGCCGGTGTAACCAAGAATAACCACAACTTACAGGTGACAGTATGCACCACTGGCCCAGTCTGCACTGTGTGGCATATTTGCCGACATATAACAGAGACTGAAACATTGCTCACACTTGTCTGAGGTGGTCATTTTGACTGCAATCTTGTTTTAGGTTGGCACTTTGTTTTTGAATATTGTCTGCTTTTCGAATGCGTATCTGTGCTGCAGTAGAACGCCTTAGCCTCACAGCAAACATTTTGGTTTACAAGCTGTCACTGCTGTCTTCCCAGGAGAGTGGCTGTACTGGTTTCTTCTGGAAGTCCTGAGGGATGTACGGGACCAAGAAATGAGAGCGGTTGGGGCAGCCTTTGAAGCCAGGAGAGCTCCCCACAGGCTCTGTGCTGGCGGCCCCAGAAACTCGATTCACTCCAGAGTAGAACCGAACAACTCCGGCAGGGGCAAACCACGACCGCACTGCACTGAGAGCAACGCAAAAAAATCCTGAACGAGCCAGCCAGGAGTCGAACCTAGAATCTTCTGATCCGTAGTCAGACGCGTTATCCATTGCGCCACTGGCCCAGTCCGCATCAGCAGTGCTCATTAGCATGGTCCTTGGAAAGAGTACACGGCTCGGTGAACATGGAGTTCCTAAAAAGCATGCTTTGCTTTGTTGTCATGGCAAGTTGTGGTGTCGATAGGATGCTCTTACACCGAGCATGTGACAGTCCCTCCCAAGAAGAACTGTGATCCAGGCTCTGAGACTTTCTCTTCTCCGGGGGGAGGTTGCAAACGTTAGTTATTTTTGTCAGAGCAGCTGCAGCACACCTGGGTGGAGGCCGACAGCTAGACTTGAGGCCAACCTTTACGCACACTTTCCTGCTGGTCTAGTGGTTAGGATTTGGCGCTCTCACCGCCGCGGCCCGGGTTCGATTCCCGGTCAGGGAACTTCCTTTTCACCTCCATGCTGAACTTTGAGGAGTGGTTAACTCACTTAGCGAAGGCAAGAAAGCGGCTCTGAGCGCAAAAGATGTCCTTCGAGCCGGAGTCGAACCAGCGACCTAAGGATTGCCATCATCCCACCTACAGTCCTCCGCTCTACCAACTGAGCTATCGAAGGCTTACGGGGCAGTTCCGCAACCACATCCTATAAGGTAGCTGCAGACCGACCGCTGGCCAAAAAGGACAGAAGCAAAAGCACTCAAGCCTTCCCATACCGGGAGTCGAACCCGGGCCGCCTGGGTGAAAACCAGGAATCCTAACCGCTAGACCATATGGGAACTGCCACACTTGAAACCCAGTCTTGGCACAAACTCCAGTTCATTCTGATCGCTGGCACGTCCCTGCTCCGCTTTCACAAGTGCCACTCATACACTTACGCACTCTCTCATACACAGTCTCTTGGTTTCCGTAAACCGAGAATCTTCTGATCCGTAGTCATAAGCGCTAACCTTTGTGCCACCGTCACTCTGTTCAGCACCTTGTTAGCACTTTGCTTGAAGCAAGGACAAGGCTCTGTCAACCCGGAGTTCCTTCACCACACATTCTGCTTTGTTTTTATGGCAAGAGGTTGTGTGGATGGGATGCTCTTACAGGATTCCTGACAGTCCCTCCATAGAAGACCTGAGATCCAGGGTCGGAGACTCTCTCCTCTCCAAGAGTAGGTTAAAAGCAATGGTTTCTTTTGTGTCTGTGTGTCAGAGCCCTTAGGTGTTGCTGCAGCTCAGAGACCTACAAGTGGAGGAGATTACACTGCAAGTCGGCTGGATGACCTCTAAGTGGTAGGCACTTATACCGCACGTAGGCTGGGTTTGCGATTGATGTAGCTGTAGTAGACATTCATAAAAATAAAAAAATATATAAACTGCTTACTCTGAGGTTGTGTTTAGGGTTGGGGTAGGAGTAAAATTGAATAAAACACAGCAGGTTACCGTGTGGTTGGGCCTAGGGCTGGGGTAGGTGTGATTTAATAAACTGCGATAGGTTGTATTCTGTGCCATGTACGAGACATTGAATCAATGAAACCCACATGGAGGTTTGTTACTGTGAGGTTGGGTTAAGAGTTGGGGTAGGTTGGGAGGTTGATAAAACACAGCAGGAAACTGTGAGGTTGGTTTAAGGATTGGGGTAGGTTTGACATTCAAACATAACTGGTTGGACGCAGTGTCTTGTACCAGACATTAAATGAATGAAAACTCCAGGAGGTTTTTACAGCCCACTTGGGGCTGACCAGGTCGTTTGGAGCAGGCTCTGATTTCTATTTATACCTTTCTCAGTCAGGTAACTTCCTTTTCAGTAGTATGAGCGTCTGCACTGTGTGGCATATTTGCCGACGTATAACAGAGACTGAAACATTGCTCACACTTGTCTGAGGTGGTCATTTTGACTGCAATCTTGTTTTAGGTTGGCACTTTGTTTTTGAATATTGTATGCTTTTCGAATGCGTATCTGTGCTGCAGTAGAACGCCTTAGCCTCACAGCAAACATTTTGGTTTACAAGCTGTCACTGCTGTCTTCCCAGGAGAGTGGCTGTACTGGTTTCTTCTGGAAGTCCTGAGGGATGTACGGGACCAAGAAATGAGAGCGGTTGGGGCAGCCTTTGAACCCAGGAGAGCACCCCACAGACTCTGTGCTGGCAAGTTGTGGCTCTGTCCCCACAGGCTCTGTCATGGCAAGTTGTGGTGTCGATAGGATGCTCTTACACCAAGCATGTTACTGTCCCTCCCAAGAAGAACTGTGATCCAGGCTCTGAGACTTTCTCTTCTCCGGGAGGAGGTTGCAAACGTTAGTTATTTTTGTCAGAGCAGCTGCAGCACACCTGGGTGGAGGCCCACAGCTAGACTTGAGGCCAACTTTATGCACACTTTCCTGCTGGTCTAGTGGTTAGGATTTGGCAATCTCACCGCCGCGGCCCGGGTTCGATTCCCAGTCAGGGAACTTCCTTTTCACCTCCATGCTGAACTTTGAGGAGTGGTTAACTCACTTAGCGAAGGCAAGAAAGCGGCTCTGAGCGCAAAAGATGTCCTTCGAGCCGGAGTCGAACCAGCGACCTAAGGATTGCCATCATCCCACCTACAGTCCTCCGCTCTACCAACTGAGCTATCGAAGGCTTACGGGGTAGTTCCACAACCACATCCTATAAGGTAGCTGCAGACCGACCGCTGGCCAAAAAGGACAGAAGCAAAAGCACTCAAGCCTTCCCATACCGGGAGTCGAACCCGGGCCGCCTGGGTGAAAACCAGGAATCCTAACCGCTAGACCATATGGGAACTGCCACACTTGAAACCCAGTCTTGGCACAAACTCCAGTTCATTCTGATCGCTGGCACGTCCCTGCTCCGCTTTCACAAGTGCCACTCATACACTTACGCACTCTCTCATACACAGTTTCTTGGTTTCCGTAAACCGAGAATCTTCTGATCCGTAGTCATAAGCGCTAACCTTTGTGCCACCGTCACTCTGTTCAGCACCTTGTTAGCACTTTGCTTGAAGCAAGGACAAGGCTCTGTCAACCCGGAGTTTCTTCACCACACATTCTGCTTTGTTTTTATGGCAAGAGGTTGTGTGGATGGGATGCTCTTACAGGATTCCTGACAGTCCCTCCATAGAAGACCTGAGATCCAGGGTCGGAGACTCTCTCCTCTCCAAGAGTAGGTTAAAAGCAATGGTTTCTTTTGTGTCTGTGTGTCAGAGCCCTTAGGTGTTGCTGCAGCTCAGAGACCTACAAGTGGAGGAGATTACACTGCAAGTCGGCTGGATGACCTCTAAGTGGTAGGCACTTATACCGCACGTAGGCTGGGTTTGCGATTGATGTAGCTGTAGTAGACATTCATAAAAATAAAAAAAATATATAAACTGCTTACTCTGAGGTTGTGTTTATGGTTGGGGTAGGAGTAAAATTGAATAAAACACAGCAGGTTACCGTGTGGTTGGGCCTAGGGCTGGGGTAGGTGTGATTTTAATAAACTGCGATAGGTTGTATTCTGTGCCATGTACGAGACATTGAATCAATGAAACCCACATGGAGGTTTGTTACTGTGAGGTTGGGTTAAGAGTTGGGGTAGGTTGGGAGGTTGATAAAACACAGCAGGAAACTGTGAGGTTGGTTTAAGGATTGGGGTAGGTTTGACATTCAAACATAACTGGTTGGACGCAGTGTCTTGTACCAGACATTAAATGAATGAAAACTCCAGGAGGTTTTTACAGCCCACTTGGGGCTGACCAGGTCGTTTGGAGCAGGCTCCGATTTCTATTTATACCTTTCTCAGTCAGGTAACTTCCTTTTCAGTAGTACGAGCGTCTGCACTGTGTGGCATATTTGCCGACGTATAACAGAGACTGAAACATTGCTCACACTTGTCTGAGGTGGTCATTTTGACTGCAATCTTGTTTTAGGTTGGCACTTTGTTTTTGAATATTGTATGCTTTTCGAATGCGTATCTGTGCTGCAGTAGAACGCCTTAGCCTCACAGCAAACATTTTGGTTTACAAGCTGTCACTGCTGTCTTCCCAGGAGAGTGGCTGTACTGGTTTCTTCTGGAAGTCCTGAGGGATGTACGGGACCAAGAAATGAGAGCGGTTGGGGCAGCCTTTGAACCCAGGAGAGCACCCCACAGGCTCTGTGCTGGCGGCCCCAGAAACTCGATTCACTCCAGAGTAGAACCGAACAACTCCGGCAGGGGCAAACCGCGACCGCACTGCACTGAGAGCAACGCAAAAAAAATCCTGAACGAGCCAGCCAGGAGTCGAACCTAGAATCTTCTGATCCGTAGTCAGACGCGTTATCCATTGCGCCACTGGCCCAGTCTGCATCAGCAGTGCTCATTAGCATGGTCCTTGGAAAGAGGACACGGCTCGGTGAACATGGAGTTCCTAAAAAGCATGCTTTGCTTTGTTGTCATGGCAAGTTGTGGTGTCGATAGGATGCTCTTACACCGAGCATGTTACAGTCCCTCCCAAGAAGAACTGTGATCCAGGCTCTGAGACTTTCTCTTCTCCGGGAGGAGGTTGCAAACGTTAGTTATTTTTGTCAGAGCAGCTGCAGCACACCTGGGTGGAGGCCCACAGCTAGACTTGAGGCCAACCTTTACGCACACTTTCCTGCTGGTCTAGTGGTTAGGATTTGGCGCTCTCACCGCCGCGGCCCGGGTTCGATTCCCGGTCAGGGAACTTCCTTTTCACCTCCATGCTGAACTTTGAGGAGTGGTTAACTCACTTAGCGAAGGCAAGAAAGCGGCTCTGAGCGCAAAAGATGTCCTTCGAGCCGGAGTCAAACCAGCGACCTAAGGATTGCCATCATCCCACCTACAGTCCTCCGCTCTACCAACTGAGCTATCGAAGGCTTACGGGGTAGTTCCACAACCACATCCTATAAGGTAGCTGCAGACCGACCGCTGGCCAAAAAGGACAGAAGCAAAAGCACTCAAGCCTTCCCATACCGGGAGTCGAACCCGGGCCGCCTGGGTGAAAACCAGGAATCCTAACCGCTAGACCATATGGGAACTGCCACACTTGAAACCCAGTCTTGGCACAAACTCCAGTTCATTCTGATCGCTGGCACGTCCCTGCTCCGCTTTCACAAGTGCCACTCATACACTTACGCACTCTCTCATACACAGTTTCTTGGTTTCCGTAAACCGAGAATCTTCTGATCCGTAGTCATAAGCGCTAACCTTTGTGCCACCGTCACTCTGTTCAGCACCTTGTTAGCACTTTGCTTGAAGCAAGGACAAGGCTCTGTCAACCCGGAGTTCCTTCACCACACATTCTGCTTTGTTTTTATGGCAAGAGGTTGTGTGGATGGGATGCTCTTACAGGATTCCTGACAGTCCCTCCATAGAAGACCTGAGATCCAGGGTCGGAGACTCTCTCCTCTCCAAGAGTAGGTTAAAAGCAATGGTTTCTTTTGTGTCTGTGTGTCAGAGCCCTTAGGTGTTGCTGCAGCTCAGAGACCTACAAGTGGAGGAGATTACACTGCAAGTCGGCTGGATGACCTCTAAGTGGTAGGCACTTATACCGCACGTAGGCTGGGTTTGCGATTGATGTAGCTGTAGTAGACATTCATAAAAATAAAAAAATATATATAAACTGCTTACTCTGAGGTTGTGTTTAGGGTTGGGGGAGGAGTAAAATTGAATAAAACACAGCAGGTTACCGTGTGGTTGGGCCTAGGGCTGGGGTAGGTGTGATTTTAATAAACTGCGATAGGTTGTATTCTGTGCCATGTACGAGACATTGAATCAATGAAACCCACATGGAGGTTTGTTACTGTGAGGTTGGGTTAAGAGTTGGGGTAGGTTGGGAGGTTGATAAAACACAGCAGGAAACTGTGAGGTTGGTTTAAGGATTGGGGTAGGTTTGACATTCAAACACAACTGGTTGGACGCAGTGTCTTGTACCAGACATTAAATGAATGAAAACTCCAGGAGGTTTTTACAGCCCACTTGGGGCTGACCAGGTCGTTTGGAGCAGGCTCCGATTTCTATTTATACCTTTCTCAGTCAGGTAACTTCCTTTTCAGTAGTATGAGCGTCTGCACTGTGTGGCATATTTGCCGACGTATAACAGAGACTGAAACATTGCTCACACTTGTCTGAGGTGGTCATTTTGACTGCAATCTTGTTTTAGGTTGGCACTTTGTTTTTGAATATTGTATGCTTTTCGAATGCGTATCTGTGCTGCAGTAGAACGCCTTAGCCTCACAGCAAACATTTTGGTTTACAAGCTGTCACTGCTGTCTTCCCAGGAGAGTGGCTGTACTGGTTTCTTCTGGAAGTCCTGAGGGATGTACGGGACCAAGACATGAGAGCAGTTGGGGCAGACTTTGAACCCAGGGGAGCACCCCACAGGCTCTGTGCTGGCAGCCCACTTGATCCACTCCAAAGTAGAACCAAACAACTCTGGCAGGGGCAAACTGCAACTGCAGTGCACTGACTGAGAGCAATGCAATAAATCCTGAACGAGCCAGCCAAAAGTCAAATCTAGAATCTTCTGATCAGTCACACACGTTATCCATTGCGCCACTGGCACACACTGTTCAAGGAGTGTTCATTAGCATGCTGTTTGGAAAGAGGACATGGCCCGGTAAACATGGAGTTCCTTCAACGCATGCTGTGCTTTGTTGTCATGGCAAGTTGTGGTGTCGATAGGATGCTTTTACACAGAGCATGTGACAGTCCCTCCATAGAAGAACTGTGAACCAGGCTCTGAGACTTTCTCTTCTCCAGGAGGAGGTTGCAAACGTTAGAGTTATTTTTGTCAGAGCAGCTGCAGCACACCTGGGTGGAGGCCCACAGCTAGGCTAGAGGGCAACCTTTAGCCAGGCCTTCCCTGGTGGTCTTGTGGTTAGGACTTAGTGCTCTTACCGCTGTGGCCTTGTTTCAATTCCTTGTCAGGGAACTTCCTTTTCACCTCCATGGTAAACTTCGAGCAGTGTTACCGATGATCTCTTCACGAAAGCAGCTCTGAATGCAAAAGATGTCCTTCGAGCCGCACTGTAAGACGTAATAAGACACACTCTGGCACAGACATCCAGTCTGCACGCTGGAATACACACTATTATCTCATGGTTAAGACGCAGCTTCAAAAATTAGTTTCAAACCGGAAGTACAAATTTGCTTGAAATAACGCAAAAACAATCAATTTACACTTTTTAGTGAAATATTTGTGTCCTAATAGTGTTTTTAGCAGTGTGGGACACATATATGACTGTCAACAGCTCAAAAAATGTGTTTTGGAGTTTCGTGACCCTTTAAGGTACAAATGGTAGAGAAAATGCACACATGAACATCTTACATTGTTTTTCTTTTAACTAAGTATATTTTTATTTGTTTTGTTGTTTTGTCTCAAATTATTTTATGTAGGACACAAATGCCTCAAATGCAGCTTTAACATCATTGGAATAAATTATATTTTAACATATTCAAGTGGAAAAGCTAACATATTAAAAAGGAATAATTATTTACAAGGTTACTTTTATATCTGCATTTTTATAAACTAAAGCAGTTTTGTCCCAAACCTTTGAAAAATAGTCCATGTTGTCTTTATATTTTTAGATGCTTCATTTATTGCTGATTTTACTTTATGCTTTCAAAATATGTAATTATGCATTTGAAGTGATATTGTGCTATTTTGCTACATAGTAGAAGTGAACTAGTTTTGTTTTGTGTTAAAGCCACAATGGCCCTCCATAAAAGTGCTTTACTGGGACCTTGTAGGCACATTTTGTGCCTGGACTCAACTTAGTTTTAGTGGGACCTTACTATTTTGTTAATTACTAAATGCCCACAGAGCATGCTCATAGGACATACTTCTGACTCAGATAGTATACCTATACTTCGCCCATTGTGGCTATATACACTCCACTTTGTGTGGACTTGCTATGGCCCCAAAGCGATCTTCTGTTTCGAGTGGGCCAGCCCACAGTTTGGTCTAGCGACATTGTATATGTTTTTGGTATAGACATGTTTCTTTGGAAATTTGTGCAGTAATACTGTACACTCAAGTACATGAAGGTGAGCTTTAGCAAACAGCATAATACATTAAAAACTATTGTATAAAAATAGCATATCTTATAAAAAAAGCATATCTTAATTAAATTGGATCTCATTGAAATACTGTAGAAATTATCCAAAAGGATTTTTATGTATTGAACTATAAAACAATCCTATAGGAATGGTTCCAAACTATGATCAAAATTCTAATTGAATTCCTTCAAAGAAATCCTATAAGATGCTACTTTTTTGTCTGTTTGGCGGTGCCACAAAAAAATTCTGTGAAACCGGTCCAATCTACTTTTTGTTCATGTTGTTTTTTGTTATGTGCGACAGCAACTCCCTGGATGCGTATTACAGTTCACTGGCAGTAAAAACGGCCCAGTGGCCTAATGGATAAGGCACCAGCCTTCGAAGCTGGGGATTGTGGGTTCAAGTCCCACCTGGGTTGTCTATGATGCAGTTCTTATTAAGTTGGCTATGCAGCACAATCCAGTGTGACCTTCAAAAAGCTAGGTTCATACCCTTAGGTCAAAAAGACATGACAATGGAAAACTCTTCAGAGAAGCTGTATTGTCATTGGGTGTACACACCAGATCGTCTGAAAGCAATAGGGATCCCAAAGTGCTGCTTTCTGAGTTACAAGAACTTCATAAGTCATACAACAGATATAGCAAATGCTAGTAGTGGCCTAATGGATATGACATCACCCTTTGAAGCTGGGGATTGTGGATTCAAGTCCTGTTCGAGTTGTGTTTGTTGGGTTACATTTAAGTTGTGCGAAAAAATCCTGGCTTGTGTACTCAAATCTTAGGTGTGATGATCTGAGGACAATAGTTAGCTTCGAATTCTCAGACTTGGTGCACACTTCAATTAAGATTCATCCAATCTTGCTCGAGTCTCACTGTCACATTACAAACCTAAAAGGTTCTGCTAAGCTCTAGTAATGGAGATCTTGACTTCAAGTACCCCGTGGCTCTCAACTAACAAACTCATGTTAGGTGAATGTTAATGAAATGCAAACAAGAAAATAGCTGAAGAAAGGTTGTGATTTCAAGTTAATGAGAGTGGCCTTAAATGGAATTTGAAACTCTCAAGACCAGTCACACTATACGCTAGAACCATCTCCCAGGACCGATGAGACAGGAATATGAATGATTGCAGAAAGAAAATGTTTGTCCATTAGTTCTTATTTGACAGGATGCAAACTGGCATCGAGATCCTAAAGTGCAGTTTTCCATGCGGTGGCATCTTGTTGAAGTCATACAAGAGATCCTTGATAATAGATTGGTGATGTGGCCCAGTGGCCTAATGGATAAGGCATCAGCCTCCGGAGCTAGGGATTGTGGGTTCAAGTCCCACCTGGGTTGTTCTTGAAAATCTCTCTTCAACTTGGGATCAGTGATTGGTGGATGAAACACAGTAGCTGTGAAAACCTTCTTGAGATGTGTTTGCATGTCATTAACTTCCTTCATTGTCATCCATATTACCTGTTATGACTAAAAGGGTAACGAAATACCTGACGCGATTGGCCATTTTGAATCCTGCATGGTGCCTACAGAGAAGAGACAAACACAAAAATGGTGCTTACATTTAAGTTGGTGCGTTGTTCAAGATCCATAAACAAATCTAACAACCGAATCATTGCCACTGCTTTTTGTCTGTATAATTGTACAGGTTAGACTAATTCAGATCAGAAATCCACTAAATGTTCATTAACTAAAGTCACAGCAAAATGTGCTACAAGTAACATAGAAACACCAAAGCACCACTGTTTTTTTGTGACACATGTAGGGCTCTTCCAGAATTTGAACCCCAGACCTCTCGCATCGTAAGCGAGAATCATAACCCTAGACCAACGAGCCCTGAGGAAATGCCTTGCAGTGCCAAAAAATAAATTCTGTGAAACTGGTCCAATCTACTTTTTGTTCATGTTGTTTTTGTTACGTGCGTCAGCAACTCCCTGGATGCATATTACTGTTCACAGGCAGCAAAAAACGGCCCAGTGGCCTAATGGATAAGGCACCAGCCTTCGAAGCTGGGGATTGTGGGTTCAAGTCCCACCTGGGTTGTCTTTGATTCAGTTATTTTTAAGTTGGCTATGCAGCACAATCCAGTGTGACCTTCAAAAAGCTAGGTTCATACCCTTAGGTCAAAAAGACATGACAATGGAAAACTCTTCAGAGAAGCTCTTTTGTCATTGGGTGTACACACCAGATCGTCTGGAAGCAATAGGAATCCTAAAGTGCTGTTTTCTGAGTTACAAGAACTTCCTGGGTCATACAACAAACATAGCGAATGCTAGTAGTGGCCTAATGGATAAGGCATCACCCTTCGAAGCAGGGGATTGTGGAATCAAGTCCTGTTTGGGTTGTTTGTTGGGTTACATTTAAGTTGTGTGAAAAAATCCTGGCTTGTCTACTCAAAGCTTAGGTGTGATGATCTGAGGACAATAGTTAGCTTCGAATTCTCAGACTTGCTGCACACTTCAATTAAGATTCATCCAATCTTGCTTGAATCTCACTGTCACGTTACAAACCTAAAAGGTTCCGCTAAGCTCTAGTAATGGAGATCTTGACTTCAAGTACCCCGTGGCTCTTAACTAACGGTCTCATATTAGGTGGATGATGATGAAATGCAAACAAGAAAATAGCTGCTGAAAGGTTGTGATTTCAAGTTAATGAGAGTGGCATTGACTGGAATTTGAAACTCTCAAGACCAATCGCACTATACACTAGAACCATACCCCAGGACCGATGAGACAAGAATGTGAATGATTGCAGAAAGAAAATGTTTGTACTATTAGTGATGTGGCCCAGTGGCCTAATGGATAAGGCATCAGCCTCCGGAGCTGGGGATTGTGGGTTCAAGTCCCACCTGGGTTGTGTTTGAAGGTCTCACTTCAACTTGGGAGCAATGGTTGTTGGATAAAACACAGTAGCTGTGAAAACCTTCTTGAGATGTGTTTGTGTCATTAACTTCCTTCATTGTCACCCATATTACCTGTTATGACTAAAAGGGTACTCTGTGCTTACATATAAAGCTGGTGGGTTTTTCATGATCCATAAACAAATCTAATAACCGAACCATTGCCACTGCTTTTTTGTCTGTATTGTACATGTTAGAATGATTTACAGTAGGTGAGAGTTCAATGTGGCATATACCGCCGCCGCTTTAAATGGAAAAGCACAAGTTTTTAATGTATGACCGCAGTCTGTGATATGCCGCCAGGGGGCACAAAGGGATGCGAACAGACAGAAATAGCCTATACAGCAGCTGTAAATATGCTACTGTTCTTATAAATAAAGATGAAACGATAAAACAAAGCATTATAATTCCTTCATTAATCATTAAACATTTGTTAACAAGCTTTATTATCATTGTAAACTTGTTAAGTGCAATGAGGATTCATTTTGGAAAGTAGAATTGAAGAAATAAAAGACAACTCAAATATAAGCACAAACATTCAGAACAAATAAGTAGGCCTAAATAAATAAATAAAGCAGTCTTTTAGCCTAAATATAAAAAGATGTTGTTTGCTATTTTGATAGAACTAGGACAGCCATTTAATAAGCTTTTTCATTTATATCTTCATTTACATTTTTAGTTATGTTTTTGTTGTTGATTAAGCATAAAAATAAATTGACCTACCTCAAGCAGATCACTAAAAGTATAAAAAAAAAAATCATTTTGCCGCAGGACATAAATGAAGTCCCGCAAGTTTATTTTTAATAATTTAGTTGTAGTTCAGTTCATTTTTTCGAAACGTCAATGTTCTCCTTTAAAGTATAATTGTTGTTTTGTTTTTTGTTTGGTTTTTTACTTGTAGTAATGGCTCACTATCTTTGGTATTTGAATTAAAATTTTTAGTCACCTTGCGTGTGAAATATAATTCGCACATAACCGCGTAAAAAGAAGAAAAAGCTGTCAAAAGTTAGAGCCAATTCATCCAAATTAGCCATATTAAAATACAGCATGTATGTTAATACAGGCAGAGTGTAAACAAACTCAGGGTAAGGCTAAATTATGCACTTTCCTTTTAAGGCAAGATTTGCGGTGAACCAAGAAGAGATTTTACCAACCACTTATTTACAAATATTACATGTCAATCATCGTGCTCATAAGTCGATATGTTGCCTTTTTATAGCCTACATGCTACTATGGTGTATAATAATGTTTGGTGGAACAGTGAATTGGTTTAACAACTTGAATTTGGAATCGGGCCAGTCGAGTTGATTTCAGAAAATAATTTTTTTATCATACATATATATTATTATATTATTAAATTACCGCTATTTTGGAGACCATGCACTTCTTCACCCTCTTCTCCACTGTTTTCTTAAGTAAGTTAAAATGATGTTAAAACATGAAATGTAGGAAAACACAGTACAAATAATCATGAAGGAGATAACGGAAAGACAGAATGGTATAATTATTACCCTTTTTGAGTTCCTGGTCCTCTTCCCGTAAAAAGATGAGCTGTTATTAATGACTAAATAGGTCACGCAGAAGATCAGCTAAGTAAAGTTCTACAGGGTCTGTGGCACTTGCGGCCTTATGGGCTCATACAGGTTGTGAAATGTGGGTGGGAATGCAAAGCTGTGAATCTTTTGGATATGACAATAGCCTGTACTGTATACAGTAGCCTAAATTTATCAACTTACCCTAATCCTTTAGCTTTCTTTTTTTTTTTTTTTTTTACAAAAAAATTGTTGCAAAGTAGCAATAGACAAGTTGTTACAGCAACACGCAAATATGTTTCAAAGGATTAAAATATTACAAAAGTTATTATTTTCTACATAAATATAAAAACTGCTGCCTCCATGCCTTCTTCATCTCGGGTGGCTTGTTTTTAGTTCATTCATGACAACTTGCTTTTTTTATAATGTTATTATTATTAGCAGCAGTATTGTTTATTATATGCATATTTATATTTGTGTTATTAAAAACAAGCTTAGATTTGTCTACCTGTCAGGTTTTGGACCATATGGGGCATAGCTAAATTATATGTACAAAAAACAATACACAACAAAAGAGTTTTGAAATATTAAATATGAAGCATTTGGATAAGATGACATTAATCAAATCACGCAAACAGAGTATTTAGAAATTACGCAAACAGAGTAAAACCATCAGAAACCTACCTTCTTTTCTGTCATCCAGTCCTGCGCAAACAAGTGTTTATGTTTTTGTCTGGTGTGGTTAAATAAAAAAACTTAAATAAAATAAATGTAAAGCTTTATTATAGCTGTTGAGCGCAAGGAGATATAGGCTATTTCCCAAAGATGGCAAACTTTAACTACAAAAAACTGACTACAAAGTTGCAGATATCTTCATTCTCACAATACCAAACTAAGCTTTTTGCATAATATGCGTTTATACAAACATTTAAGCAACACATTCATAATCATGATGATTATTTTTGCCAGTGCAATGCGTGCACTAGTTTTATTCATCAATTTACGTTGATGATCATGTTAATGGATGGCCGCAAACTTCACAGTTCATCGGGCACAGTTAACAACCTTTCTGCATATTGCAGCACATTAACAAATCGACTCATAATCGCTTAGCTATCATAACCATATTGTGTTTCATTTATAACTTTAATTTCAGATCATTTCAACCAATTATTGCAGTGAAAAAAAAAACTGATGCATCAACACATCAAAGCACTTTCTTGCTGACATCAGGGCTTTCCTGTTGCAGTCGGGTGTGCACGTCTCCAACACCACTATAAGACGACACTATAGACATCAAAGACCTGTAGGCCTTCCTAGAAAAACAACTGCAAGGAAAATTAACAGGTATTGTGTATTATCATCTTGTCAAATCAAGTATTTCAGCAACACTGATGTCAAAAAGTTATTAATAAATTTTTTGTATGTGTTTGTTGTATAGTGCTGCACTTAAAACGATTGACGAAAAACTTAACAAGGACAATGAGCGATCTGCTAAAAAGATTCAGAGCGAGCTTCTGTTTAGAATACAGTTAAAAGCATCAGTCTGCACTATTAGAAAACCATTCAAACAACTCAGGTGGACCTATGGAAAAGCCAGGTAAGCCATTTTGATCAATGCCATAATGAAAAGATTCAATTAACATTCATTCATGCATCTCTTTATTTAGGCTATTTGCTTTATACGTGCTTACATGTCCTACAAATTTAGTAATAGTACAGACCCTATTAATAAACCGCCATGTTGTAAAACCGAAAGCAAAGCATCCAGTAAAAATTCATGTCTGGGGAGCCATATTCCATCAGGGACCTGGACCGCTAGTTGTGTTAGAAAATTAGTTCAAATTTCTTCAATATGATTGAATCGTTTATTTGCAGTTTCTTTATTTATAACTTTTTTTTTCTATTTTCAGGAATTATGGACAGATGTTTTTACAAAGACACTATATTAAAATTTAATCAGGTTCCATATGTAAAACAACTCTTTAAAGAACCACATCGCTTTTTCCAAGGTAGATACAGTATGTAGGCCTACTGTACCAACTGTGTGTGTGTGTGTGTGTACATGTTCACTGCTGTGTGTGTGTGTGTGTGTGTGTGCACACGTTCACTGCTGTGTGAATGTGTTGAACTTTTTTATCAATCTTGATGATTATAGAATAAATAGTAAAGTTAACACATTGCTTAAAGGGCACATAGTTTACCCCTTTTTTATGATTTAACATTATTATTATGGTTCTTCTGAGTGTGCCAGTTTAGGTTCAGTTCAAAAAACAATTCAGATTTTTTATTATGATGTGTTATAATGTCATTTTGGGGGCGTGTACACAGCTCGCTGTTTTACATTTACATTTAGTCATTTAGCAGACGCTTTTATCCAAAGCAACTTACAAATGAGGACAAGGAAGAAATTTTCACAACTATAAGAGCAACAATGAATAAGTGCTGTAGGCAAGTTTCAGGTGTGTAAAGTCTAAAAAGGAAAGCATTAGTAATGTAAGATTTTTTTTTGAGTACAGTTAGTGGTATAGCTAGAGGCAATTGCAGATTAGGAAGTGAAGTGGAGACTAAATAGTTGAGTTGTTAGTCGTTTCTTGAAGACAGCAAGTGACTTTGCCATTCTGATGCAGTTAGGGAGTTCATTCCACCAACTGGGCAAATTGAATGCGAGAGTTTGGGAAAGTGATTACTTCCCTCCTTGGGATGGAACCAAAAAGGTGACGTTTATTCACAGAACGAAAGTTTCTGGAGGGCATATAAATCTGCAGAAGTAAGAGCAGATAAGAGGGAGCAAAGCCAGAGGTCGCTTTGTAGGCAAACATCAGAGCTTTGAATTTGATGCGAGCAGCAACTGGCAGCCAGTACAAACGGGTGAGTAGCAGAGTGACATGTGCTCTTTTCAATTCATTAAAGACCACTCATGCTGCTGCATTCTGGAGTAGCTGAAGGGGCGTGTTGCTTCACATGAAAATTAGTTTCAAATTCAGTCGGTCTGTGAGTAAATGAATATGATAAATGAGAACACACAGGCATGTGCGTATAGACATAAAATGTAATGTTGTACAATAACATGTCATTTGTTTGTTTCAGTTGTCTTCATTTGAATGGTTTCGTGAGAATGTGATGGTGTGCTTTATCTGCCTGATTCCCACTGAAGTGGGTGGGTTGTGTGACGTTCGATTCGGGGGCCGTTATGGGGGCGGGGTTTGCGTGACGTGCTGCGAGCTACTAGCGCGAGAGTGGAAACGCAACATGATTTCGGCCTCACTGCTTAACCTCCTGGGCAATTGGCCCAGCCCGATTAAATCCCCAGCCTCAGCTCACAGCCTAGAAGTCCAATGCGCTATCCATTGCACCACAGAGCTTGAGTGCTCTCCTGCCTCAAGCACTGTTGCACAGAAAGCACCTTTTGGTACTCTCTGGCCCATGAAAGAATGGCCAACTGCGGACAAGGCACTGCTGGGATTCAAACCCAGGATCTCCTGTTTACTAGACAGGCGCTATGACCAACTAAGCCACAGTACCAAATGATGTTGACATGGGCTAATTGTTTAATCGAAAAAAGAGGAAAAAAAAACTGACAATGGTAGCACTGCATGTGTAAATTTCTGGACTTGATATATTAAAGTCCAATTGGTTAGGAATTACCACACTATGCTATATAAAGCCATCGTCCAAAGCCCTCTTGAACGAGCAGTGTTCTTAAGGATTTGAATTTTGTTAAGAAACCGACTGCTAAACATCCCGCTGCGTAAACAGTCGTAACTCTTAAGAAAAAGCAGTCCTGGAACCTGTACATTAGGCACTGCTGGGATTTGAACCCAGGTTTACCTGTTTACTAGACAGGTGCTTTGACCAACTAAGCCACAGCGCCAGACAGCCATAAAAGGGGCTAATTGTTTAATCGAAAAAAGAAAAAAAAAACATACAACGGTAGCGCTGCATGTGTGAATGTCTCGACTTGAAATATTAAAGTCCAATTGGTTACGCATTACCACACTATGCTATATAAAGCCATTGTGCAAAGACCTCTTGAACGAGCAGCGTTCTTAAGGATTTGAGTTTTGTTAAGAAACAGACTGCTAAACAGCACGCTGTGTAAACAGTCGTAACTCTTAAGAAGAAGCAATCATGGCACCAGTATATTAGGCACTTCTGGGAGTTGATCCGAGGATCTTCTGTTTACTAGACAGACGCTTTGACCAACTAAGCCACAGCGCAAAAAAGAGGGCAATATGTTTCTGCACAAAGAGACAAAAAAAGACAGCAAGTCTTTAAATGGCAACCTAAGAGGTTGTTCAACTCTATTTGTTGCACTATCCATTACGCCTCAAAGCTATACAATTTCATAATTCATTTTGTTAAGCTCTATAAAACAAGCACTAAGGCGCTGCTGGGATTTGAACCCAGGATCTCCTGTTTACAAGACAGGCACTTTGACCAGCTAAGTAACAGCGCCACAAAAATATATTGTTAGAGACATTTGCCCAATAACAAAAATCGGAGAAGAAAAAAACCAATAGACAACAAAAATCAGCATGTCATGATGCAGAAAATGCTGACAAGATGGAAGGGGTCTTTTAGGGCCAACTCACACTATGCCATCCGTACCGTGCCCAGGTCCGTTTCCCGGATCGTTTGAGAAGTGTGAGTGCACTGAATCAGGCTCAAGCACGGTTCACTTGGCTGGCCCTGGCCCAGTTGGAAGAGGTGTGCCTGAGCACGGTTCACTTGGGCTTTGGCGCGGTACGCTTGTGTGCGAGTGCAAAACGCCCCAAAGCCCGAAACTGAAAGCGAGACGTGACCTTTAAGGGACTGTTTCATATGGATTTATTAATCATTCTTACTGTTCAGTGAACGCAACCTGCCGTCGTTTATTAAAGACACAAACTCCTCACTTCACGACAGCTGCGCCTTCAGCAGACCTCCTCATACCTGCAGCACGAGGGCTTTATGATTGTTTATGAGCGCCAAAAGTGGCGGATCTGTTCGGTGAAATATCTGACTGCGTGTCCCAGCATCCCTAAGGAATGTTTGGCGAAATATTTGACGGCATATCAAACGATTGAAACGATATAACTAGAGAAATCTCCACTGTGCTTTTGAGTGAGAGAGTGCTTCTCACTGAACAGCCCAGCAGCGATGACGCAAGCGTGCCGAAGCCCGTTTGTGGTGTGAGCGAGGGCCGTCGGGGGAGACGGGAGGGGGGACAAGCGTGCTTTGGCCTGGTTTAAGGCAACTGTACCTAGTGTGAGTACGGCCTTAGAGTCTGGATGATTATGTCTCAAACCTGACCGGTACCTCGGACCCTGCTCCTCTTGAATAAGCTCAAACCCAAAACCCTGAGATTAAGAGTCTCATGCTCTACAGACTGAGCTAGCTGGGCTGGTGAGGAGCTTATTCAAGAGCTAGACACCATTTACATCAATACCTTCCCTACCCTTGAGAATCTTCTGCTAAATCCTGATTTCATTTTGTAACGCTGGACAGAATGTCGCTTGACGTGCGTTCCGAGTTGTACATGTTAAGTCAATGCAAACGCGCACATAGACATCCTGCGACACGATACACGCGAATGGTGCGGCGCGAATGACGCAAATTGATCGTTTTGCGCGAATTCCTCGAGTTCGAAAATCTGAACTCAGTGATTGTAACGTAGAACCTGTTGATGGTGTCCCGGGGGAAAACCTCCGGGCAACATCGACAACAAGTCATCAAACTGGGCTTGGCTCAGTGAGAAGCACAGCTGAAAGCCTCCATCATCCAGGTTCAGTTTTTGGAGGAGTTTATGAGCTCACAGAGCTGGATGCACCTCTGAAAGGATGTAGTGGACTCAGACACGGCCCTTAACGTATCGACGCTGTTTTCCAGTCTTCATAAAACATATAAACACTGTTTTTTTCTTCATAAAATCCATGTTAGCCCTTTAGCTATGAAGCTAGAGTCACCGGTCAGACAGATGCCCTGCCCATCACCCGAGTCCGTGTCTGTTCTGAAGTGAATTTGACACACGAATGAAGTGAATTTGACACGGCAATTTACGCACGAATAGCGCAATTTATACGCGTGTTTTGCGTCTGGTGTGAACGCAGCATAACGCTGGACAGAATGTGGCCAAGGATCTATGCCCAATGCACATGTTAGCAGTTGCAAGGCAGCAAAATGCTTAATTCCTTCCCGGGTGGGCTTGAACCGAACCACCAACCTTTCAGATAGCAGGCAAATGTGCTAACCAATTGAGCCACAGAGACTTAGTGAAAGGTCACCTATAGTGGTAGAAACACTGAACTTTGTCTAAAAAGGTCTGTTATATGAACCTAATGTAAGTTTGCTTAGAGAGACAGAAAGGTAACAGAAGCACCCAACATGGAGCTCGAACACACGACCCTGATATTAAGAGTCTCATGCTCTACCGACTGAGCTAGCCAGGCTGGTAAGAAACTTTTTCAAGAACTAGTCACCGTTTACATCAATACCCTCCCTACCCATGACAATCTTCTGCTAAATCCTGATATTATCTTGTAACGCTGGACAGAATGTGGCCCAGGATCTATGCCCAGTGCACGTGTTAGCAGTTGCAAGGCAGCAAAATGCCTAATTCGTCCCTGGGTGGGCTTGAACCAAACCACCAACCTTTCAGAAAACAGCCGAACACGCTAACCGATTGCGCCACAGAGACTAAGTAAAAGGTCACCTACAGTGGTAGAAACGCTGAACTTTGTCTCAAAAGGTCTGTTATATGAACCTAATGAAAGTTTGCTGAGAGAGAGACAGAAAGGTAACAGAAAAGCCCAACATGGGACTCAAACCTTCGAACCTGAGATTAAGAGTCTCATGCTCTACCCACTGAGCTAGCCGAGTTGATGAGGAGCTCTTTTAAGAGCTAGACACCATTTACAGTAATACCTTCCCTACCCGTGATCTTACTGCTAGAGCTTGGAGAAGGGGTATAGGTGTGTGTGGATTTCTGTCATACACTTTACATCTCCAGGCAGAAAAAAAATCCTCAATAGGTTTGAGGAATGAAGAATATGGAGGGAGATAAACAACTAAAAAAACATGGGTGGGCAGTAAACCAGTTATGAACCAGATGAGCTTTGATTTCTAAATTGCAATTCTTTGTGAAAGGTGTTTACCTATATGATGAGTTAGTATGCAAAATAGGACAACTGACTTTACAATTGTGAATGACAGTGTGTTCCTTGTGAAAACAAAAGAATTTCTGCATGAAAATTGTTCAAAATGCAAAGAATTGTGTGTAGTGTTTTGAAAAAAGTGTGTTTGAACCTGCAATTTACATGTAGTAGTCATTGTGTCTGTAGTACAAGTAATTGTGTGTAAACAAATGGAAAAAACTTTAATTAATAGGTCACCTATAGCTTTAGCTTGAGGCTGTGTTCAAAATGACATCAGTGTTTTCAAAGTGCACTGCTAAGGGAGCACAATTGTAAACATGACGATTGCTAAAACTGAACTGCAAAAATAATTTGAAAGCAAATTACACTTAAGGGAGATGATCTTAATGTTTTTTTTATTTGAATTTAAACTTTGAATGTTAGAATGTTCTAAGTGAATATGGCATAGGGGGATAACTGGGAATAGAACACAGCCAGAAACTATGTTTCTACAGCTCCAGAGTTGTAGTTGTGAGTGCTTAAGTTTGCGACGTAGTTTGCGAATGTTCAGTGGAGCAATGGATTTGGGAAACGGCAAATCAACAAACTATGCTTATAACTACGGAACTTGCGACCTTAGTTGGCTAACGATAGTTTTGGTCGGCTAACTTCATGTTAAATAATTGTCTTTAGGAATTTGCAGTTAAAATGTAAAATTCGATAAAGCAAGTTTTAATTGTAATTGTTGACATGTTAGTTGAGACATGTTATCGGTTGTTATTGCCTATAATTTAAATTGTTACAACTGTAATAGCATTTTGTATTGCATTATTATTACTAAATGCAAATTAAAACTAAATGCTATAGCTTAAAGCAGGGGTCACCTATCTCGGTCCTGGAGGGCCAATGTCCCTGCTGAGTTGAGCTCCAACTTGCCTCAACATAACTGCCTGGGTATTTCATGTATACCTTGTAAAACCTTGATTAGCTTGTTCAGGTGTGTTTGATTAGGGTTGGAGCTAAAATCTACAGGACACCGGCCCTCCAGGAACAAGTTTGGTGACTCCTGGCTTAAAAGGATAGTTCACTTAGACAGCAACTTTACAGGGCAACACTATGTTGACAAACTGGCATTCTCAGAAAAAGGCCTCAGTAAGCCACAACGCCCTTACAAAAAAGCAGACAACTGTAAGGGCTCAACCGAAATTTGAACCTGTGATTTCTCACGGCATGAACGAGAATCATACTCCTAGACAACCAAGCCACTATGCAAAGGAATGTTTTATGTGCCGACACTATCTGATGGCAAACTGGATTTCTTCGAAAGACGTTTTTATGAAAGCCAAAATGCCCTGTAAAACAACAGAGAAACTGCAAGGGCTAATCCAGGATTTGAAATAGGGACTTCTCACACCCTAAGCAAGAATCATACCCCTAGACCAACAAGCCACAAAAGCTTGAATATTTCACAAGACATCAGAAGCAGCAGAAGGTCAGAAACCCTTATTTAACAATTGAGTCAGAACATACCTTCAAAAGCTTTAGCGTTGAAGCAGGGCTTTTGCTTCATTTGGACGTCTTAAGCGTGAATCATGCCCCTAGATCAACGAGCTACTGCAAAACAGTCACTTTACATGGCAACACTATCTGCTGACAAAGCGGCATTCTCTGAAAAAGGCCTCTGTGTAAGCCACAACACACTTACAAAACAGCAGACAACTGTAAGAGCTCAACCTAAATTTGAACGTGGGATTTCTCACGACATGCTTGAGAATCATACTCCTAGACCAGCAAGCCACTATGCAAGGAATGTTTTATGTGGCGACACTATCTGCTGACAAACTGGAATTCTTCGAAAGACATTTTTATGAAAGACATAATGCCCTGTAAAACACAGGACACCTGCAAGGGCTCGTCCGGGATTTAAACCCGGGACCTTGCCAGCCGAAGCGAGAATCATACCCCTACACCAACAAGCAACTAAATTGAGAGAATTTCACATGGCGTCAGAAGCATCAGATAGTCAGAAATCTTTCTCTAACGAATCAAGGGCACCCTAAGCGAGAATCATACCCCTAGACCAACGAGCCATTGCAAAACAGCAACTTTATATGGCAACACTATCTGCTGACAAACTGGCATTCTCAGAAAAAAGGCCTCTATGTAAGCCACAACGACCTTACAATACAGCACACAACTGTAAGGGCTCAACCAAAATTTGAATCTGGGATTTCTCACGGCATGAACGAGAATCATACTCCTAGAACATCAAGCCACTATGCAAAGGAATGTTTTATGTGGCGACACTATCTGCTTACAAACTGGAATTCTTCGAAAGACGTTTTTTAAGAAAGCCATAATGCCCTGTAAAACAACAGAGAAACTGCAAGGGCTCGTCCAGGATTTGAACCCGGGACCTCTCACACCCTAAGCGGGAATCATACCCCTAGACCAACGAGCCACAAAAGCTTGAATTTTTCACAAGACATCAAAAGCAACAGATGGTCAGAAATCCTTATCTAACAAACATTGAAGCAGGGCTTTTGCTTCATTTGGACCCGGAACTTCTGCAATGGTTCGTCCAGGATTTGAAAACGGTACCTCTCGCACCTTATGCGAGAATCAAGTCCCGAGACCAACGAGCTACTGCAAAACAGCCACTTTACATGGCAACACTATCTGCTGACAAACTGGCATTCTCAGAAAAAAGGCCTCTGTGTAGGCCACAACGCCCTTACAAAACAAAAGACAACTGTAAGGGTTCAACCGAAATTTGAACCCAGGATTTCTCATGGCATGAACGAGAATCATACTCCTAGACCAGCAAGCCACTATGCAAGAAATATTTTGTGTCGACACTATCTGCTGACAAACTGAAATTCTTTGAAAGACTTTTTATGAAAAGCATAAAGCCCTGTAAAGCAACAGAGAAACTGCAACGGCTCGTTCGGGATTTAAATCCAGGACCTTTCGCACCCTAAGGGAGAATCATACCCCTAGACCAACGAACCACAAAAGCTTAAATATTTCACAAGACATCAGAAGCAACAGATAGTCAGAAATCCTTATCTAACAAACAGTGAAGCAGGGCTTTTGCTTTATTTGGACCCGGGACTTCTGCAATGGTTCGTCCAGTATTTATAAACAGGACCTCTCACACCTTATGCGAGAATCAAGCCCCTAGACCAACGAGCTACTGCAAAACAGCCACTTTACATGGCAACACTATCTGCTGACAAACTGGCATTCTCAGAAAAAAAGGTCTCTGTGTAAGCCACAACGACCTTACAATACAGCAGACAACTGTAAGGGCTTAACCGAAATTTGAATCTGGGATTTCTCATGGCATGAACGAAAAATCAAACTCCTAGATCAGCAAGCCACTATGCAAAGGAATGTTTTATGTGGCGACACTATCTGCTGACAAATTGGAATTCTTCGAAAGATGTTTTTATGAAAGAGATAATGCCCTGTAAAAGGTAGTAAACTTGTAAGGGCTCATCCGGGATTTGAACCCAGGACCTCTCGCACCCGAAGCGAGAATCATACCCCTAGACCAACAAGCCACTGCAAAACAGCCACTGCAAATATCTTTATATGGCAACACTATCTGCTGACTAACCGGCATTCTCAGAAAAAAGGCCTCTGTGTAAGCCACAATGCCCTTACAAGACAACAGACAACTGTAAGGGTTCAACAGAAATTTGAACCTAGGATTACTCATTGCATGAACGAGAATCATACTCCTAGACCAGCAAGCCACTATGCAAGGAATATTTTATGTGGCGACACTATCTGCTGACAAACTGGAATTCTTCAAAAGACGTTTTTACGAAAGACAATGCCCTGTAAAACACCGGACACCCGTTACTGCTCGACCAGGATTTAAACACAGGACCTCTCGCACCCGAAGCAAGAATCATGCCCCTACATCAAGGAGCCACTGCAAATCAGCAACTTTATATGGCAACACTATCTGCTGACAAACTGGCATTCTCAGAAAAAAGGCCTCTGTGTACGCCACAACGACCTTACAATAAAGCAGACAACTGTAAGGGCTCAACCGAAATTTGAATCTGGGATTTCTCATGGCATGAACGAAAAATCATACTCCTAGACCAGCAAGCCACTATGCAAAGGAATGTTTTATGTGGCGACACTATCTGCTGACAAACTGGAATTCTTCGAAAGATGTTTTTATGAAAGAGATAATGCCCTGTAAAAGGTAGTAAACCTGTAAGGGCTCGTGCGGGATTTGAACCCGGGTCCTCTCGCACCCTAAGCGAGAATCATACCCCTAGACCAACGAGCCACAAAAGCTTGAATATTTCACAAGACATTAGAAGCAACAGATGGTCAGAAATCCTTATCTATCAAACATTGAAGCAGGGCTTTTGCTTCATTTGGACCTGGGACTTCTGCAATGATTCGTTCAGGATTTGAAAACGGGACCTCTCGCACCTTGTGCGAGAATCAAGCCACTAGACCAACGAGCTACTACAAAACAGCCACTTTACATGGCAACATTATCTGCTGACAAACCAGCATTCTCAGAAAAAAGGCCTCTGTGTAAGCCACAATGCCCTTACAAAACAAAAGACAACTGTAAGTGCTCAACCGAAATTTGAATCTGGGGTTTCTCACGGCATGAACGAGAATGATACTTCTAGACAGCCAAGCCACTTTGCAAAGGAATGTTTTATGTGCCGACACTATCTGCTGACAAACTGGAATTCTTCGAAAAACGTTTTTATGAAAGACATAATGTCCTGTAAAACAGAGGACACCTGCAAGGGCTCATCTGGAATTTGAACCTGGGACCTCTTGTACCAGAAGCATGAATCATACCCCTAGACCAACTAAATTAAGAGAACTTCACATGGCGTCAGAAGCATCAGATTGTCAGAAATCTTTCTCTAACGAATCAAGGGCACCCTAAGTGAGAATCATACCCCTAGACCAACGAGCCATTGCAAAACAGCAACTTTATTTTGCAACACTATCTGTTGACCAACCGGCATTCTCAGAAAAAAAGGCCTCTGTGTAAGCCACAACGCCCTTACAAAACAGCAGACAACTGTAAGGGCTCAACCAAAATTTGAATCTGGGATTTCTCACGGCATGAACGAGAATCATATTCCTCGACAACCAAGCCACTATGCAAAGGAATGTTTTATGTGCCGACATTATCTGCTGACAAACTGGAATTCTTTGAAAAACGTTTTTATGAAAGACATAATGCCTTATAAAACAGAGAAACTGCAAGGGCTCATCCAGGATTGCAAAGCAGGACCTCTCGCACCATAAGCAAGAATTATACCCCTAGACCAACGAGCCAATAAAATCTGAAGTCTTCACATGGTATCTGAAGCAGACGGTCAGAAATCTTTCTCTAATGATTGAGTCAGTACCTTCAAAAGCTCAAACATTGAAGCAGGGCTTGTGCTTCACTTGGACCCGGGACTTCTACTGCACAAAAAAAGAGTCGCAGCCCCTTTTTTGCTTATAAATTGTTGTTGTTTTTATGCAGTAGCTTCAGTGAGGTAAATAGATCTTATCCATTTCACAGATTAAAGCTGCATGGCAAAACCACACATAACATTATGTAAGTGATTAGTGGAGGAGGATGGTGATAGCATCAAATAGCTATCTCAGCGCATAGTATCAGAACCACTCACTAATTTGTGTGATTGAAATAGGTCTCATTCATTTCACTGATATGAAGCTGCAAGGAAAGAAGGAAAAGGTTCCATCAAGATTTGAACTCAGATCACTGGATTCAAAGTCCCGAGTGCTAACCATTACACCATGGAATCAGAACTTTTGCAAGATGATATCTGATGCTTGCAAACTGGCATTGAAACAGGCCTCTGTGAACACCATGATGTCCCTCAAAACAACAGACACTTTCAAGGGCTTGTCTGGGATTTGAACCTGTGAGCCTTTGCACCTAAAGCAAGAATCATACCCCTAGACCAGGGCTATTAAATTGGCGGCCTGCGGACTGAAGCCGGACCCCAAGGCAGTTTGTTTCGACCTTCCAAATAGTGTGACCAAGACATAAAAAATAAATTTAGTTAATTCGAAAAACGGACGCTATACTTATGAAGTGACGTGCGTCTGTTCAGCGCGAGCTGCAGTTGAAGGCTGCACAGAGCATGAGTCACCATAATCTCACCACAGTGCAATGTAAACAAAAGATATGTTAGACGAGTCATTATTAAAATGATTATGTACGCATGAACACAGATAATAACAACAGTTAATCTAAATAGCTACTTCCCTAATATAAAGCTTGTTGTTCTAATTTACATTAGACGTGATAACCGTGAAAGCATGACTATTATTCAGACTATAATCCTACAACCAAATCTATAATGTTGCAACACTAATTGTTATGCTGCTCATAACATAACATATGAATGTGTCTGAATGTAGAAGAAGCCTACTTCAGCAATGCACTGCTTTTGTTGTGCGAAATACAACATTGTGAATGTTTGTAAAAAAAAAATTAAAAAAAGTCAATTGGACAATGCAGTTGTTTTAAAATACAATATATTAACATTTTAATGTAGGAAAAGCCAACGTGGGTGTCTTTATGAGTACAAATACAGCATATGGGCACTTATATGCAGTTGTGTCATCACATCAAGAACCGGCCCCCATGACAAACAAATTGAAAAGCCCTGCCCTAGACCAACGAGCCACTGCAAAACAGCAACTTTATATGGCAACACTATCTGCTGACATACCGGCTTTCTCAGAAAAAGGCCTCTGTGTAAGCCACAATGCCCTTACAAAATAACAGACAACTGTAAGGGCTCAATTGATGGCTGGGTGGCTGTTAGGGCACAATGGATATCCATTAAAAACATGCCTGATTACTCCATATATCATGCCTACAACAGTGAGTGAAGTGTTTATTAATCCAAAACACACGTAAGCATTTGGCATACTAAAAATGCACTTCAGGGATTTGGACAAGTCAGGGGGAGCATTACTGTAGAGCCCTCAGAAGGTCAGAGCATTCTTTGTGGCATGTTGTGTGTTGCATAACATTGCCAAATGTCATGGATGTCTCTTGGACATAAATAAGGAACGTTTACAGGACTTTACAAGGTGTGAAGCTGAATTGCATGTGCTGAAGCAAATTAATCCAAATACTCAAGAAGCAGCACGGGCAAGGAGAGATCAGCTGCCAGAAGAGCTGCTTCTTTATGTGTATGCATCTAATTATCTTTTATATTACAATCTACAATCAAAAATGTTTGGCCAATCTACAATCAAAAATGTTTGGCCAATCTACAATCAAAAATGTTTGGCCTTCTTCCTCCTCCTTGCAGTCGCAAAGCTCCATGGCAGGATGGGCAAAGGGAGTGTCCAGGAGCAGCAGAACTCAGTGTGGCTGATCTGGTGGAAAGAGAAGGTCTGGTGTATGAAGGAGGTGTTTCAGAAGTTGCAGGTATTTTGCGCTGAACTGCCTCAGTGAGACTTCCCACACTATCGGCGATGCGTCCAAATGGCAGCAGCAACATCTCCAAGTGGCTTGAATGAGTGTTCAAGCTCCTCAAACTGCTGGAGTGCTAGGAATGGGTGGTTCTCCTGGTTGATATTTTTACGTCAAGCTCTGGGTCTCGCCTCTCCTCTCAACCTTGATGGTTGTTCCATGTTCTCTTCTCCTCACTTATTAAATACATACTGCTCCCGCCTACTGGGCCAGGCTGCTGAATCTTCAGCCAGCGGAGCGGCATTGTAGTTAATTCACTTTTTGATTATTACTGAAAAAAAAAATTATTTAAATAAAATTTATTGATAAGAACATTGAATGCTTTGTACAAAAATGTATTTTGATTTATTTTGATTTGTTAACCATGCAATACATTGTATGCCCACCTCTAAACCACCAAACACCCCAATGCTGCAGTGATGTCCTCCTGCTGGTGTAAGGTCCAAAGTGGCTGTAGGCGGTCCTCCTCCCGTGGTCACTTGCTGTTTTTTTTTATTAGCGGCAAGTAATGTTTTTTTCCCGTCTCCTAACATCATTGTACAATTTTTCGCATTGTACAGCCCTTCTTTTGATGTCAAAAGACGAGGACACAGTTGCCACTATCTCCTCCCAAGCCCTTTTTACCTCAGGGAGCTTTGGTGGGTTCCGGCTCATTTCGTAGATGATCTGCTTGTGCAATTTAACCTTGCGCTAATATATATATATATATATATATATATATATATATATATATATATATTTATTTATCATCACCTTAAAATTATAAGGTTCTATCTGACATTTTTTGTCAAAATTTAGTTATTGACATATTCTTGTTAAATGACAACTTATTTAAATTATGTGATGTGTTTTTATAAGTTTACATTTAAGACTTCTTATTTAAAAAACAAAAAAGGTTTATCTACAAAGTCGAACTCTAGCTTGGCTCTATATGGTTATTTCTGTGAGCCAATCAGCATTTTTAATGTATGCACAAGGACTAATCAGGATAAGTTTTCTTTGTCATTTCGCTAGACTGCTCCATTGACAGCGGGCAACACCAAGACAAAATCATATAAAATCAGAGTTGGCTTAATAATAACGCTCCACACAAAATTGAGACGTGTGAAAAGATAATGATTTAGAAGCATTTTTTGACATTGAGATTCATTCATTTTCTTTTCAGCTTAGTCTCTTTACTAATTTGGGGTCACTACAGCGGAATGAACCACCAACTTATCCAGCATATATTTTACGCAGCAGATGCCCTTCCAACTGCAACCCATCACTGGAAAACACCCATACACACTCAATCACACACATACACTATGGCCAATTTTAGCTTACCCAATTCACCTGTACCGCATGTCTTTGGACTTGTGGGGGAAACCCACAGCAAAACGGACAGTACATGCAAACTCCATACAGAAATGGCAACTGACCCAGCTGAGGCTTGAACCAGCATTTTTCTTGCTGTAAGGCAATTGTGCTACCCACTGTGGCACCGCATCGCCGACATAGAGATGAAATGTTACATTTTATATTGTTGAAAAAGAGGTGAATATTAAAAAAAACGTATATATTAAATGTGAAATATATTTATTTGTTTACATATAGTCAGTGAAAGACTTTTTAGTGTTTATTAAACTCAATTGGTCATCTTCTGTTTCTTTTAAAGTCTTAAAATTTGATATTAAGCCTTGAATGGCAAATACTTAATTTAATTCATAAGTCATATAATTCAATAAATATAATTCAATAATTCTTATAAAGCCTAAAATGTCAAAAAAATTAACATATTAATTAGATAAAACTAACATCTGCACTGGAAAAAAATATTTTTCCCTGCCTTGTAAGCTCAATTTGAACAAGAACAAATATTCATCCTAAAACATGAAATAAATGTTATAGAAACGAAAATTTAACTTTCTCAAGCATCAACATATTGTTACAACAACAACTTATATATTTTTTAATTGTATTTCTTGATAAGTAATGCTTCAATGAATGATCTGGTAGAGAGAACCTTATAATTCCAAGCGGAAAATGACTTTTCAGAATGAGAGGGTTCTATCTGCGTTTACTTCACTTTGCAAGTGTAAGAGAACTTTGATCATTTGCATTTAGAGAACGCTTAGGGTCTCTGTCATGTTAAAGTAGGAAAGAGATCTGTTACACACATGTTGTTTGCTATATGGAATGCAAAAACTTTGAAGCTCAATATCTCAAAATCATTCCCAATGCAAATAGAAACTTATAATTCTAAGGTGACGATCTGTGAACTCTTTTCCACCGATCTAAAGGTTTTAATGATTCCCTGATTTCAGTCATTTAGGATATTTAAGTTTTCTGTATTTAATTTAAAATTCCCTTTTACAATGATTTGTGTATAACTATGTATTCCCTTATGCTATTTCACTTTAAATATATAATGAAAAAAAAACAACTAAAAAATAAATGATTAAATTAAAGCTGCTAAGTTAGATATTTTTACTGATAATAATAAATCTTTTGTCACAACCAAGCCACGTCAACCCTGTCTTCCAGTGTCTGAGGGAAATTATATATATTTTATTCCTGAATTTTGAGAAATGATGACAAAAATAGTATTAAACATCTGTATTGTAAATGAGTGATCATGGTATAATCAAAACCTTTTATTAAAGCTGTCCTGTTCTTGTCTTTTGACAATTTAGAAAAGCTTTTTGAACCATTTTAAATGCTGACTACTCTATATATACAATGCACAACATATAATAGCGAGTTTAGACTATTAAAATTAGAGTTTGAAAACACCTTCAGTAATAGAGAGATAATACATGTAAATTCAGATTATGTGTTGCAAACAATGAATAAAAGACAAACTACAACATTTGAACTGAATGTAATACTGTTTAATGGTTTTCTTGATTTTTCCTCTGTTTAAACATTATTCATTTGTGTGTGCTGTTTCTCTTCACTTTGATCTTCAATTATTTTGTTCAGTTAGTTCAGTTTTGCTTTTGGTACTGACTAATCTATTGTATAAACACACTTATTGAATATTATTGAACAGCATCCTATAGAAATAATAATAATACAGCAGAGAGATCTGTATGAGGTGTACTCATTTATATATAAATCTTTAATCTTATTTTTTAGGTTCAACATTGCAGTAAATATTCTCTAGAGACCTCTCAGATTTAATCTTAAATACCTTCTGTAAATATTCCTTCAACACACTCGTGCTCAGAGAAGCTGCACAGATATCTTCAGCTCCAGTGGTTTGTGTTGTCTTGAGGACACACCCACAGTCAGGAGAGTCTCATGAATATTCATGTAAGCATGACTCTGTGGAGCCAATAATATTTCAGGATATACCTGTAGATCACACAGGTGTGTTTTAGTGAAGTGAAAGAGTGAAAGAGCTCAGATTGTGTTCCTGCTGCACAAGAGCGTCTGTACTTCTGCATGTGAGTTTAACACTTCTACATTACGCTGATTTGTGGAGATGATGAAGGGGTTTTATATGTGTGAGTGTGATTTAAATGTCTGATACTGAAGATCAAATCCTCAAACACAGATTAAACACTGAGTCAAACACGCTCATTTAAACACTGTGTCTAAAAGCTTTATTTTTAATCCCTTTAAAGTGTTTGTTCTCTTCTATATCAGACTGACTCAATAGTGTCCAATAATTCAGCATTAAATATAACTCTAAACATTCAGAGCCACGACCTTCAAGTTAAACAGGAAGAAAAGCTGCTGAAAACAACAAGCTGACGATCCTTAAACAACACTGCATGTAACCTTTGACCATCAGAGTAACTCATTAACCGAATAGCCTCTTTAGTGGAGAGACATTTTATTACTCACTAAATCAACAATTGGCTGAACCTGAACTTCTCTTGATAAACTCTATATAACATGCATTTACCTTAAATCAAATGTAAAACACCTGGGACGTCAGATCAGGGGTTAAACCCACTGCATTCATGTTAAGCACTATATATTTATATATATGTATGATTGTTTCCTGAAAGCTCTGCTAATGTCTGCATTGGTGTTTTAGCTGCAGTATGGCAGAGGAGCGAGTAAAGGACTCTTTCTCAGAGAAACACAGGTATTGACTCTTTTTTTACTCCATTATTTCAACACTTTCTCTGAAGAACAAAGACCAACAACAATGCACTTATTTATGTTGTTGTTGCCTGATCAAATGATGGACAATGCTTCAGTTTACAGCTTCTGCTAATGTGTTTAGATCATTCTAGATTACAGACAGCTTGATCTGGGGTCAATGGTGTGGTCTATTTTAGTCCCTCAAAATAGCCTTAACACACCTCCTTTATAGACTGCAACACCCATGAGTCCACAAAGTGGTGCAAACGCATGTGCTATTTTAACAACATGACATAAAACATGAAAATTACTGTTGTGCTGATCTGAAAAAAGCAACAAATCACACTTTACACCTCTTGCACCTTGTGATCTGTTTTATATTTACATAAAAACTTGGTATAATAAACTTATCATATGTTTTTGTTATTAGTGATAGCTAGACCCATATGCAATCTGTGTGTGCAGAAATACGCAGGTTTTTAGCCCACCACTGAGTTTATTTATTTACTAGTGTAAATGTGTGTACATTTATATTATTCAGTTTATAAATTAATTTCAGTGTTATTATTGACTAATATAAATTTTTTTTTTATTTACAGTAGTTTGTAAAGTCCTATTTTCTGTCTTTTAGTAGATATAATATATAAGAGACTTGCTTAGTTTACCAAATATGAGGATCTAAATGAATTAGCATTGTAAACATTAAATAAAACTTTAAAAGTTTTTATTTTTATTTCATTTATTAAGTTTTTAGTTAAGATACGATTATGATTTAGTTTTGATATTACGACACATAAGTCATTTTGCACAAATTCTGCTGCAGAATTAGCAAACAATATCGAAAAAGAAAAAAAAAAACGTTACGGGAAAATGCACTGAGCTGTGAGTAAACTCCACGTGAATATATTTAATATGAATATTGAATTCAATAAAAAACTTTAAATGCAGGAGACACATGTGGGAGTGTTGGACTGGGATTCACATATTCAGAGGAGTATAATAAATGATCTGATGGCTATATTGATCTGAAATTTTACTCATTAAAGATTTATCTTACACCTTGAAAACACCTTGAGGTTGTGACGCTCCTTTTCCTCTTATGTGTGCAGTGTGAGATCAGGATCATGTGTGTCCAGCTCTGTGTCTCTGAAGAGTGACTGGTCAATGGGTGATCCACCAGACCTTAGAGAGAAAACACCATCATCTGCCCAAAGGTATTTAGTGTTGTACAGTATTGATCACACATGAACTATATTTCAGTATTCATCAGGGGCCTCATGTATCAACGCTGCGTACGCACAAAAACTTTGCGTACGCCAGGTTTCACGCTCAGAATGGCTCACGTTTGGATTTACTGACAATGAACTGAACGTGGGAATGTGCGCAGCTTTACGGCAGCTTTCTGGCAGGCGTACGCACATTTTTTTGTGCGTGTCTGTTTTATTTCCATTGGCGACTTCTAGAGGCAGTTATGTTAGATTCCTCTCTACAAAGTGTCTGAGCCTTGCAATGGCAGCTGTATGAGACGGGTTCAGCAGGTAAATAAGGTTTCCATACCATACATTTGACCAGCTAAACATTAAAGCACAATTTGCAGCAGTCGCCTGTTTTCCCAATGTAATCTGAGCGATCTACCGCACGCACATTGCTATAAAGACACTATCTGAAGATGAATTTGCATGCGTGAATCAGAAACATTTCCATTCAATAAATGCGCAAATAAAATATGATGCTTATTGATGAGAACCTATTGTTGATTCCTACTTGTCTTTCTCGTGATAAATAGTTGGCAAAATCTGATATGTAGCGGGGGAAAAAAACAAGAAAGAGTTCATCAGACACTGGATTCGAGCCGAGTTCATGCTCGAACGTATCAATTCATGATCACATGCGTCTTACGAGTAGCGCCACTGAGACCGTTAAGCGTCCTGCAACATTTTTCAGATATAAACCACACTATCTCTTTTTTTTTTAATGCACTCAGTGCGATGTTCAGACCCAACTGTGTTGACCGCATCAGCTAAACTCTCCCACTCTATTTTTTTCTTTTGTTGTTAATTCCGGAGAACAAACTTGCAAATAACACCGCTTTTCTCCGGTCTACCTCCGAAAGCAGCACCTCCAATTCACATTCTGTTCAGAGTTTCTCTTTTTGCTTGATTTTGCCTTTGCTTTTTCATTGGGTTTTGCCATTAGCATAGTCACTAGCATATTCATACGGGGGAGGAGGCGGGGAGGGGTTTTGTGCTCATGCATGTTGCGCTCAGTTTCACGTTCATTCAGATGTACAAAAGAATATGCGTGAGATTCGGCGTACGCAGTGTTTCATACATCTGAAATTTTTTCTGCGTACGCACATTTACAGCTTTGTGCGTACGCAATGTTTTAGTATGATTTCCACGCAAGTCTTCGTACATGAGGCCCCAGGACATTTTTTATTATACTTAATGTGTTTAAAAGAGTCTCTTTAATAAATTGTGTTCTATAATGTTGGCTTTCTTGGATGTCCCCCTTTTTTACATCCTTTTTGAGCCATGAGGCATAACCATGGGGTGTACTCGTTGATTCTTTGTGTTGTTGTTCCTGCAGTGTGGATGGAGATGATCAGACTGGAGACCTGCAGCAGGATTCACTCCAGCCAGAACATGATGAACTTCAGAGAGTCAAAGAGCAGCACAAAACCAGCATGAAGAACAAGTATGAGAGATTATTTGAGGGAATCAACCATGGAGAGACTCAAAAATTCCTGAATAGGATCTACACACAGCTCTACATCATAGAAGGAGAGAGTGAAGGAGTGAATGAAGAACATGAGGTTTTACAGATGGAGAAAAGAGCCAGAACAAAACCCTCACAACACACTCCAGTCTACTGCAATGACATCTTTAAAGCCTCAGCTGGAGCAGGACATGAGGAGAAGATCAAGAAGGAGAAAGCCCAGATCAAGACTGTTCTCACTAAAGGCATCGCTGGAATCGGGAAAACCGTCTCTGTGCAGAAGTTCATTCTGGACTGGGCCGAGGGAAAAGGCCATCAGGATGTAGATTTCATGTTTGTGCTTCCATTTCGAGAGCTGAACTTGATCAGAGATCATCAGTACAGTCTTCACAGACTTCTGCTGGACTTTCATCCTGAACTTGAAGATCTGGAGCCCAAGATTTATGAGCAGTGTAGAGTTGTGTTCATCTTTGATGGTCTGGATGAAAGCAGAATCACACTCAACTTTTCAGATGAGGAGAAAGTTTGTGCTGTGACTGAATCTTCATCAGTGGCTGTGTTGATGCGGAGCCTCCTGAAAGGAGATCTGCTTCCCTCTGCTCTCATCTGGATCACCTCCAGACCAGCAGCAGCCCATCAGATCCCCTCCAGATACATCAAGCGTCTGACAGAGATTCAGGGATTCACTGAGCCTCAGAAGGAGGAATATTTCAGGAAGAGAATCAGCGACGAGCATCAAGCCAGCAGAGTCATCTCCCACATCAGAAGAGCAAGAAGCCTCCAGATCATGTGCCACATACCCGTCTTCTGCTGGATCTCCTCCACTGTGCTTCAGAAGCTCCTGGAAGAAGATGTGAGTGCAGAAATCCCTCAAACTCTGACTGAGATGTACATCCACTTCCTGCTGATTCAGATCAACATGAGGAAGCAGAAGTATGAAGAGAGAGATCCAGAGAAACTCCTGCAGTCCAACAGAGGAGTGATCCTCAAACTTGCTGAAGTGGCTTTCAGACAGCTGATGAAGGGCAATGTGATGTTCTATGAGGAGGACCTGATTGAGAGCGGCATAGACGTCACTGACGCCTCAGTGTATTCTGGGATCTGCACTGAGATCTTCAAGGAGGAATCTGTAATTCATCAGAGGAAAGTCTACAGCTTCATCCATCTCAGCTTTCAGGAGTTTCTGGCTGCTTTCTTTGTGTTTTACTGCCATTTAACAGAGAACAGAGAACCGCTGAGGGTGATTTATGACAGTGAATATTCATATAATGAATATCTACAGTCCAGCTCTGAGAAGTCTCTGTATGATCTGCTCAGTTCAGCAGTGTATAAAGCTGTCTGGAGTAGTAATGGTCATCTGGATCTGTTCCTGCGGTTCCTGCTGGGCGTCTCATTGGAGTCCAATCAGAGACTCTTCCAGGATCTGCTGACACACACAGAGGAGAGCTCAGAGAACATCAGGAGAATCACACAGTACATTAAAGACGAGATCAAGAGAGGTAAACATCTCTCAGCTGAAAGATCCATCAATCTGTTCCTCTGTCTGCTGGAGGTGAAAGATCAGACTCTGGCCAGAGAGATTCAGGAGTTTGTGAAATCAGACAAACACTCAGAGGAGGAACTCACTCCTGCTCACTGCTCAACAATCTCCTACATGATTGAGATGTCAGAGGAGCCGCTGGATGAGTTAGACTCTAATAAATTCAACACATCAGATGTGGGAAGACGGAGACTGATAGCAGCTGTGAGAAACTGCAGAAGAGCTCTGTGAGTATTCATTGATTGATCACAGAAGACACACATCAGTCTGCACTGAAGACTCAGATCAGTTTAGTGAATCACTGCCCTGCTTTAACAGAGAATCTTTAGCTGGCCATATCGTCCCCCTGTGAGATCGCTGATACACCATATTACTGCATGGGGACACGGCGGCAGTGTTCTGTTTCCTTATTTGCTCATTTATTTCATCATTTCTAAACGTATTTAACAAACTTTTCTTGACTTTTTACTCACACAAACAACATTTGTACTTATTTAATAATCTACTTCATTTGCTTTACAGTTTATCCTGGAAAATAACTCAAATCCCTGTGCTCCTCCAGCTGAATGGGACATTTGTTGATGTGTATTTGCTCAAATCTAACACAGTGTTGCTCTTGGATAATTGTGTTTGTTTTTTGATCAGAGAAATAGTGTAATTTTAGACACAGTATTGCCGTCTCGCTGCAGACATGCCTGTAATATTACATTTACTGTAGGCCTACACACTAAACTTTACACTAAGCTCAGTAAAATGCTCTATGATTAGTTATTAATAATCTGTTCAATAATTCATTACAGTCACGTGAATGGGGAAATACAGGTTTAGTTTAGTTTAATGTAGTTTAAATAAATCAATCAATAAAAAGAGCAGATTTAAATGAAATAATATTCTTGTTCTGAAAATGCCCATGTGTCTGGAGTGTGTCAGCAATTCTTGCAGTTCACTACAGTTTTGAGTCTGACTCCAAATCCAGTCCTCCATGGGTTAATACATTTGATTTCCAGTGATCATGTCTGTGTGATTTTGTTGTCAGCACATTCAACTGTGTAAAGAACAAAGTATTTAATAAGAATATTTCATTCATTCAGATCTAGGATGTTTTATTTTAGTGTTCCCTTTATTGTTTGAGCAGTATATGTATATAGTTTATTTCCAGTGTTACTTTATTCACTGTAGACTGGACTCATGAACACTCAACACTGCTCATTTCTTACTGCTGATTTTGTTGCTCTTTGTCCTCTACACAGGCTACAGCGCTGTGAACTCACTGTTCAGTGCTGTGAGAGTTTGTCTTCAGCTCTACAATCCTCAAACTGTGTGCTGAGAGAGCTGGACATGAGTAACAATGACCTGCAGGATTCAGCAGTTAAGCTTCTCTCTGATGGACTGAAGAGTCAACACTGTAAACTGGAGACACTAAGGTCTGAGTTCAAACACCTGATTGATTGATTGATTAATTGATTGATTGATTGATTGATTGATTGATTGATTGATTGATTGATTGATTGATTGATTGATCGATCGATTGATTGATCGATCGATTGATTTTTTTTGTTTTGTTACATCAGACAGATCACATTAACAGTGTGTTTTTAGTCATGTGTGCTCTTTCTCAGACTGATGACATGTAAACTCACTGCCGATTCTTGTGAGAGTTTGTCTTCAGCTCTACAATCCTCAAACTGTGTCCTAAGAGAGCTGGACCTGAGTAACAATGACCTGCAGGATTCAGGAGTGAAGCTTCTCTCTGATGGACTGAAGAGTCAACACTGTAAACTGGACACACTGAGGTAAATGATTCTCCACTCTACAATAACTACAGTCAGACAGTTTCATATTAGAGCTCTTCATGCTTGAACATGTTAACCCTGGGTGATACTAAACCCCAGATAACAGGAATTCTGGTTTATCAGTAATTATGTTTCACACTGCTCATATTATACCTGTAGTAAATATTGTGTTTGTCCTCTACACAGGCTACAGTGGTGTAAACTTACTGTTCAGTGCTGTGAGAGTTTGTCTTCAGTTCTACAATCCTCAAACCATGTGCTGAGAGAGCTGGACCTGAGTAACAATGACCTGCAGGATTCAGGAGTGAAGAAGCTCTCTGATGGAATGAAGAGTCAACACTGTAAACTGGAGACACTGAGGTCTGAGTTTAAATACCTTATTGATTGATTGATTGATTGATTGATTGATTTTTTTTTTGTTTTGTTATATAAGACAGATCACATTAACAGTGTGGTTTTAGTAATGTGTTCTTCTTTCTCAGATTGGCCATGTGTAATCTCACTGTTCAGTGCTGTGAGAGTTTGTCTTTAGCTCTACAATCCTCAAACTGTGTGCTGAGAGAGCTGGACCTGAGTAACAATGACCTGCAGGATTCAGGAGTGAAGAAGCTCTCTGATGGACTGAAGAGTCAACACTGTAAACTGGACACACTGAGGTAAATGATTCTCCACTCTACAATAACTACAGTCAGACAGCTTCATATTAGAGCTCTTTATGCTTGAACATGTTAACCCTGGGTGTTACTAAACCCCAGATAACTGGAATTATGGTTTATCAGTGATTATGTTTCACACTGCTCATACTATACCTGTAGTTAACCCTCAGGGGTTTGAGGTGATTTTGGGACCCCTGAGATGTTTTGACATGCCCTGACATCTGTGCTGATTTCAGCTACTTATTACACAGAACTGGCCAACATGTGTTTTATTTGTATTCAACACAAACTGAGCTACAATAATATGTGAGAGATATTGATGTACATGCTTGTGTTTTAGAAATAAATATTATGTGTGGTTAGTAGGTTTTGGAGAAACAAATGTAGCTGAAATAAGACCCAAAAACCCAGGCCCGCATTAGGAACTCAGGGGCCCCTGGGCACATTGTCTTGTAAGGCACCCTAACTGGCCGCACCCCTATAGTTGAATTTAAAAAATAAGAATAATATAATAATTTTTAAATAAAATGAATCTATAATTTGTTGCCCACATATTTAAATAAATGATATATAGTACATATGTATTTATAGTCTACAAAGATTTAACTTATTTTTCAAAGCATTGAATAAAAATACTAATAAAACTATAAATATATATATTCTGGGCCTTTCTCTCTCTCTCTCCCTCTTTCTCTCCTTTTCTGTCTTTCTCTCACACGATGAATCCAGTCCGCGCTGCGCTGCCATTAGCCTCCTCCGCCTGGTTTATGCTAGCTACTCATCATTTAAAGTTACCATAACGTCTTCTTCTGTACCCTCATTCTCCTGATCAAGGGGCTGTTTAAAGATGGTGTGTATGGAAAATGCCTCAATAAAGATGCCTCCTCTTTCTCTCGCGTTTGCTAAATCCACTTGTCCACTCATTTTTGATCTATGACCAATACTAACGTTACACTACAGTCCGCTCAGTTTAGTGCGGGTTATTACAAAACTGACGTTTCCGCGCTTGACCAATTACAGTATTCTGTTTAGTTAAAGAAAAAAAGCAGTTTAAATATAATAATAATATTAATATGTGATCGCGATTTTTTTGCTCAGAGGAAATACAGTTATCTGAGCAATATAGTTTTTGCAGAGAGGGAGGCACCTATAAGGCTAAACATTATTAAATACCCACAAGACACTTGTGACTTTATATCACATTTGCGTTATTTTTAAAAAATGCTTCCTACCTGTTAAAAATAAATATATTTCCAATCTGATATGTAATGGGGAGAAAAAAAAGTAGCACGAGTTCATCTGATGGTGGATTCGAATCGAGTTTATAATTAATCGCGTCAAAAAATGGAACTGTGCGCCTTACAAGGTGCGCCACTGCGGCTGTACTGTTCAGCAACTCTTTACTCATCTTGTCTCTATTAATCAGGCATCGATGGGCGTAAACCCTGAATAGCTTATTCCAACTACATGCGCTATTTGCAATTAGCCAAAAAAGACACTCCGAAATTGTCTTTTTTTCTCTCCTCTTGCAGGGGCCCCTAGTGCGCATGGGCCCCTGGGCCTGTGCCTATAAGGCCCATTGGTTAATCCAGCCCTGCAAAAACCACACTGAATGTGCCTGAACAAGACTTTAGAGTAAGCAGTCTTGTAGACTAGAATATTTACTGCACAATTATGTGAAAATTATTCTGTTCTCTTATTCAGAGAAAACATAACAATGATCTACGTTTTTTTAAGTTTGTTTTGGGTGATCTCAGCTGTATGTGTGAGTGACAATGCTCATGAATAATTCACACCTGAGAGACAACAGACACTCCCCCACTCACCCATCAAGGGCAGTGTACAGCAATGTCCATCTGCAGAAGCTAGCCCAAACTCAATGCTTGTTGTCTTACTGCTGTGTGACCATGTAAACACTCTGGGTGAACAATATACAGTGCTCAGCATATATAAGTACACCCCTCACTAATCTCTCTTTTACATTCATATTTTAATAGGAAGCTCTTTAATATTATATTTGTGGATAAACAAAAGATTAGCCAAATCTGGAGCTCATCTAACAAAATAACTTATGATAACAGTCCAAAAACTAGTACACTCAAATGTATATGTTATAGAAAAATATTAAATACAAAATTAAAAAAGAGGAAAAATCAAGAAAAGCAAAACAATGGAAGAATTTAGCTGAAATTTTTTAGGGTTTCTTTGCAATATTTTGTCCGAATTTAATTGTATTATCTTTTAATTTCTGAATTTGTTTGGTGAATAAAATAGGATTGTCACAAATAAATCTGTTTAATAAATGTGTTCTGTTTAAATGCAGCAGAATACACTGCCTATATTGACTGAGAAATGGAGGAAAGTCTTGATTTTCAGAATGGGCTGTCCTCCATTATACTGTATGTGACTTATACAGCCGCACATAAAATATATTTTTAAAATGGTGTAAAACGTGTTCGCCAAAATCTCTTGTGCATTAATCCAGCATTTAATAAAAATTTTCTAAACGAGTCGGAGACACTGAAGTACCGTAATGACAAACGCTTTAAAAACAAGAATAAATCAGATTTAAATCATAATCATATTTGAAGACCTTTTAATATATATTTTAAAAATAGTTGCAGTCTTAGGCCCTGTTTACACTAATGCGTTTTCGTTTTAAAACGCATAAGTTTTGCTAAGGTTACACACTATGCCGGAGTTTTTGAGCGCTGAAAACGGAGCGTTTTAAAAACGCTGGAGAGGCCATTTTCATTCTAAAATGCTGCTGTTCCGTCTCAGTGTGGATGGGGGAAAACGGACACATTTGAAAACGGAGGTGTGGCTGCTGAGATTTGCTACCTGATTGGGGCTTTTGTGTCATTGTTCATCCTTCCCTTATTCATCAAGCCCCTATTACATGACTAGAACACATGGCTTTAACGCTACCGGAAGACAACAGACCAGCCTTTCAATGTAAACAACAACATGGAAACAGAAATGGGAGCGTTGTTTGCACTATTGTCTGTTTTAGGCGGCATTGTGCAGTTATTCATTTGTTACGTTTAGTAACAACTCGACCTCGTCGTCTGTCCACAAAAACACCTCTCTTGCTTTTTGGCTTCGCGTTTATTGTTCAACCGGCGTTTGTTGACTACCAATAACCAAATGCCGAGCGAGACACATGCTTCCTGTTTATACTAGAACGCGCATGCCCAGAGTACACGAATGGTCATGTGATGTACGGTTTTGGTGGCGTAGTGTGAACGGAGATATGTTCAGAAATGCTAGGGTGGACGCGGATCGTTTTTGACCTAAAACGCCGTTTTCAAACTAAAATGCACTAGTGCAAACGGGGCCTGAGTTCGCTGTTTTTGTGACTCTGTCTGTGGGTGTCAACATTTAAAATCACTTTCCTTGTGAAAGTGAACCACAGCAAGAACACAAATAAACATTATACCAGTGTTAATCCTGTTTCAGAACAGAACAGTGGATCTGGAGGTGTGAAAGCAGCAGAGTTAAACGCTAAAGTGAAGCTGTTTTGTGTCCTGCTGAAGGTTTGAGCTGCTCTCATATTTGTGCAGTTTCAGTTTCTTGAAAACAAATAAAAGTCTCATGATAAAGTGTCTGAAATAATCCTGATTACTCGCTCATCTAAAACAATATCTGCTAAAGGCTGAATGTGAAGGAGAGTCAGCAGTCATGAATATTGATCAGGTGTTTCTCTCCTGACAGAATAAAAGTGACTGTGGGTCGGGTGATAAACACATTAAAAGAGCGGGTTTGTGTTTGTCTGAGCTCATTTTGTTTTAGTCCACAACAGAATCACAAAATAAATGATGAAATCAGCTCATTTCCTGTTGTGTTTTATACATGACTTTAAGATGATCTTCTGAGCTCAAGTGTGTCTTCTTCCTCCTCACAGCAGACTTTACAGCTTGATGTGGTGTATTATGAACAATGTCTTTGCTCTGTACACTTCTACAGATGATGTCGAGTCCTTGTTGAGTGTGTGAGTGTGTTTGCTGATGCGAGGGCTCGATCAATAAGGAGAGCTAATCAGGATGTGTGTGTTCATCACTGCTGTTGACATGAGCAGAAACAGCAGTCAGCATCTTCACAACACAAAGAGATGTGTGATTGTCCAACTGTGTGATGTGGACTATTGCTGTGTTTGTAGATTGTCTGGCTGTATGGTGACAGAGGAAGGCTGTGGTTTTCTGTCTTCAGCTCTGACTTCAAACCCCTCACACCTGAGAGAGCTGGATCTGAGCTACAATCATCCAGGAGATTCAGGAGTCAAGCTGCTCTCTGAACAACTGGAGGATCCAAACTACACACTGGACAAACTCAAGTATGTGGAGCAGCAATGGCCTTGTGCTTTTACACTGAATGGCTTTAAAAAGACACTAGAAAGCTCTTTTGTGATCAGCTTCAGTTTTCTGTGAGGGTTATGGGGTGAGGACAGACAGAAGATACAGCTTGTAGAGTATTACAGTCAGGTCTATGAAGAGCAAATCATTGAGTGTGAAATGAATCTCCTCTGTAAATGTTGGAGTGTATTGGCTCAGTTACAGTGACATTAAGCGGGACACACTGTACAGTTTCAGCATTTGAGCTGAGCAGAGAAACTTCTTCCTCCATTTCTGCTGAAGAATCCTACAATATCAGGTCAGGAATAGGGTTGGGGATTGAAGATGGATTCAGATTCTGGAATCAGACACTTGGATTAATGTTCAGACTCTTGTTCTAAAATCAACATCTGGATTCCTCTTCTCTGTGCACACATGTGTATTTTTCACTTGCTAATCTGTCAGGAACTTGGGCGCTGGCGAGCAGCTTTAATAATCTGAACATAGTTTAGAGATGGACTGCAACATGTGCTCAAAGGCTGCATGTGCTGAAGAACGATGGCAAAGCTAAGTGTGATCACTGTAATAAATGAATGTTGCAGCAGGGTGTCTCCATCAACATGAGCAGTATCTGCGCTCGCTTCACCAACAGCAGAGGAAAAGAACGCACTGTGTTACATTCATTGTGCATACCGGCTCAACCAACAAGTGTTGTGTGTTTTAGCTCAAGAGTTTGGAGCGTGTAGCTGAGCAGCTCAGTGCTAGCTTTAGCTTATTAGCTGAGGGGGAAACTAAACAGCTCATTCTCTCCATCTGTGTGTGTTTACAGTCTGGATCATGGAGGACACACGAGGATTACAGCAGGACCGCGCAAATGTAGGACTACACACACACACACACACACACACAAACACACACACTCACATAATCACACACAAACACACACACACACACGCAAGCATGCACACACACTCACACATACACACTCACACGCACACTTCTTCTTTGGCTCTCGGCGAAGGCGGTCGCTCTTCTTCCCGCTCCGTCCCATATCTCTCCTGCTAGCACCTCTTGTCTCGTCTTATACTATCTCTGAGGCTCTCCTTGTCCTGCTTTCCAAACGAAAAAGGAATTATGAATTTGATCAACTGGTCTCTGAATGCAATTGACACCATGAAGATATCTACCTATTCGGAACTTTGATAACAGGGTTTCTGCTGATGGGCTTATGCGGGGCCCTGGGATATCGGAAACTGATAAAAGCGGTCAGCGCAGCTCAAAACCCCACTAGGCTGGCCGGCTTGATTGAAACACTGATGGGTAGGGTCGCGAATCAGACTATGGTCCTTGACCGCAAACTGGAAACCATCGAGGTGAAGTTAGCGGCTCTGCAACAAATTTTGGCCAGATCGGGAGACGAGTGATGGACATTAAATATCTGTGAAATTGGCAGATATTGACCTAAAGTGGAAGTATCTTACTGTCTTTTTTTCGGCTCTCCTCTTACTCCTGCCAGACGGCCTCGGCTGGAAGTAAACAACTCCCTGGGATAAGCAAGATAAGCGGACGCTCTGAAATTCCTGCCCCTGTCAAGGACACCTGCGGGACTCTGGACTATGCAGGCTCACACACACACACAAACATATCTACAGATAAACATTCACCACCGATCCCCATCCAAACGCCTTCGTGTGCTTTTACCCACGTGGGGCATGGGCGGGGCTGTGACTTGCACCGGAAATGGCTGCTGGACCAGTTGGCTGCCCGCACTCAACGGACTGTTTTCCATATGGTCTGGGGGGTCCAATTTCGCTATACGAAAGTGTAGTGACAAATAAAGGCTTGATTGATTGATTGATTGATTGACACACACGCGCGCGCGCACACACACACACACACACACACACACACACACACACACACACACACACACACACACACACACGCACAAACATACACTCTCACACACACACACACATACACATGCACTCACACAAAACACACACACACGCGTGCGCGACACTCTCTCTCTCTGTCTCTCACACATACACGCTCTCTCTCCGTCACACACACACACACAGCTGTGGTTATAAATGTGTTTGTTCTTGTGTTCAGATGTCTGTTTCCTCACTCTGGATCCAAACACAGCACACACTCGTCTCATTCTGTCTGAGAACAGAGAGGTGAAGAGTGTGAGTGAGAATCAGCCGTATCCTGATCATCCAGACAGATTTGATGATAATCCTCAGGTGTTGTGCAGAGAGAGTGTGTGTGGACGCTGTTACTGGGAGATTGATTGGAGTGGAGATGCTGGTGTGCGTATATCAGTGTCATATAAGAGCATCAGCAGGAAGGGAAGAGGTGATGAGTGTGTGTTTGGACGTAATGCTCAGTCCTGGAGTTTGATCAGCACTTCATCCAGATTCATATTCAGTCACAATAACACAGACACTGCTCTCCCAGTGGAACCGCTCAGCAGGAGAATAGGAGTGTTTGTGGATCACAGTGCAGGAACTCTGATCTTCTACAACATCTATAGAGACACAATGAGCCTCATCCACTCAGTCCAGACCACATTCACTGAGCCGCTCTGTGCTGGGTTTAGGCCTAGTTCTGGAACATCAGTGAAACTGAGCTGAAGACTGACGAGAGATTTACCCAGAATCCTCTGCAGGAGCACTCAGCAGCAGTGTGTGTTTGTGTGTGTGTGTGTGTGTGTGTGTGTGTGTGTGTGTGTGTGTGTGTGTGTGTGAGAGAGAGAGAGAGTGAGAGCATGTGTTTGTTTGTGTGTCTGTTTGTGTGTGAGAGAAAGAGAGAGAGAGTGTGTGTGTTTGTGCATGTTCAATTGTGTGTGTGTGTGTGTGTGTATGTGGGTGTATGTTCATTGCTGTGTATGCATGTTTACTGCTGTGTGTGTTTTGTGCGCGCGCATGTGCGTGTGTGTGTGCGTGTGTGTGTGTGTGTGCACATGTGTGTCTCTCTCTGTATGTGGTTGTGTGTGTGTGTGTGTCTCTTTCTGTGTGTGCGTGTGTGAGAGAGCAAGAGGGAGAGTGAGTGCGTTTGTATGTGTGTGTGAGAGGTGTGTGTGTGTGTGTGTGTGTGTGTGTGTGTGTGTGTGTGTGTTTCTCAGTCTTCATCAGTGTCATCATTGATGTTGATGAAGTGTCCTCCAGGATGCTGCTGTGTTCAGATCAGCTCATTCTTGTCTACAGATTGATCTTCTTCATTGTTTCTCTGTTGTTTGAGCACAAATAATAAAAGTCAATGTCAAATCCACTGCTGATATTAGAATGTGACGATGAACATGGAAATGTCTGAATCCTGTCTGAATCTCTGTCAAATCTTGAATCAACTGTAGAGAAATCCAGCAGCTCAATGAATAAAGGAGAAATGAAGTGTGACGTTTGTTTCTGCTCTTCTGATCTTCTTCTTCTTCATGATTTAACTTGAACTGAACAATAATAACACATTTATTCCAGTATTTATTGATCTGTTCATGTTAGTTGATGACAGTAAAGTTGTTCTCTGTTAGTTCTTGTTGACTCTCAGTGCATTAACTGATGTTCACCAGCACAACTGTGGATTAATAATGCTTCAGTAAATGTCTGATCACTCTCATTCATTAGGAATCATTATATATATATATATATATATATATATATATATATATATATATATATATATGATTAAATGTTTTGTCTTTTATCATGCAAAAACATATACAGATTTTTTTAATAAGTCTTTTATTAAATTGCATTTTGTATTGCCGTTGTGCAGACAGTATAAAATACCTTGGCTGCAGCAGAGTGTCTCAAGAGGATGTAGGACTGTTTGTACTGCAGCGATGACACAGTAAATCAGCGGGTTATCCATGTCAAGCAGTAGGCAAGTTGTGGTAAGTAAAATGTTTTATAAATAATCACTGGAATGTTCAATGGGTAAAGCAACTAGCATTCACTCAATGTTAAATGAACACTATTGACAAGTTCAGTTCATATTTTGACTTATAGAGGAATAAGATATATTTATTAAAGGTGAAAACAGAATGATTGATCCATGCAAATCAGAGTAAAACCAAACTATATAACTTGAGCTAATCAATAACAGTAATAAAAAAATGCACACTAGACCCCAAAATTAGGCCTCTCTATTCTGGCTCCATATCTTCAAAAGGCAATGTTTGCTTCTCATTCTTGGTGCGATTAGCTCAGTTGTTTTATACGTATCTACTTTCTTTTCAATGAGCAGCTACAAACCTCAGGATTTCTCTGTCCTTTACTGTATCTGCCAGAGCACCGTGTGTTGCTTTTGTCAGTCTATAGGGAGATTTACTGAATCACTAAGCCTGTTGCTAATCACTATCACCTATTTGTGCAGCTACAGTAAGGCTTATGGGGCAATTCATTACTTTTCTGCTCCAGATAAATCAGTAAATGATGCAGATTGGTGTTACGCTGGTTCTTCTTGTTAAATTTCATGCAACACTTTTGTAACATCATTGCTTTTTCTTCCTATTACAGATCAGAACAAAAGGGGTCAGATGATTAGTCAAAAGACTGCCCAAGAACAGGAACGCTTGCTTGAAGACATTGACTCTTTCTGGCTGTCCCTTCTTTGTCAGGTCTGTCAATGGGCTGGCTACGGAAGAGAAGTTGGGGATGAAACATCGGTAATAACCCGCTAACCCCAAAAAGGCACGTACCTGGGACTTATTGGTAGGCCGGGGAGTCTTCTGTAGAGCCTCTACTTTGGCTTGCTGCGGTTGGATCAACCCCCGACCAATGTGATATCCCAGGTACTTTGCCTCTGCAAGCCCGAGATGACATTTCTTGGGGTTAGCTGTGAGCCCAGCCCGTCGTAACTCTAGGAGCACCCTCCGCAGACGGGTAAGATGTTCCTCCCAACACATCGAGTGGACTACTACGTCGTCAAGGTAGGCCGCGGCATAACTTTGGTGGGGCCGGAGCAATATGTCCATCATTCGTTGGAACGTTGCCGGTGCCCCATGCAGCCCAAAGGGAAGGACCCGGTAATACCAATGGCCGCTAGGAGTGGTGAAGGCGGTTTTCTCTTTTGCCCCTGGGGCTAGCGGAACTTGCCAGTAACCTTTGGTCAAGTCGAGGGTGGATATGAACCTGGCACTACCGAGTCTGTCCAGGAGTTCAACCACCCGAGGCATCGGGTACCCGTCGAAGCTGGATGCTTCATTTAGCTTCCGGAAGTCATTACAAAATCGGAGGGTGCCATCCGGTTTTGGGACCATGACAATGGGGCTGGACCACGGGCTCCGAGATGGCTCGATGACCCCCAACTTCAGCATCTTCTGTACCTCTTCCTCTATTGCCAGCCGGCGAGCTTCTGGAACCCGATAGGGCCGCTGTCGCACAATGACTCCTAGGGTTGTTTTGATCTCGTGCTGAATGACAGTGGTGCGCCCAGGATGCTCACTAAACACACTGACCAGGGTTTCAAGCTCCGTCTTCAGAGTGGCTGAGAGCTGTTCGCCTAGGTGTACCGTAGGATGTGGGCTTTCTGCAAAGGTTACCAGCTGGCTAGAAGGGGAAACCCACCGTTTCAGTAAGTTAATATGGTAACTCTGCTCCTCTCGACGTTGTCCCGGCTGACGGACACGATAGTTTACTGGCCCGACCTTCTCGACAACTACATAGGGCCCTTTCCAGGAAGCCAGAAACTTGAAAGTTGCTGTGGGCACTAGCACCAGGACCTGGTCTCCAGGTTGGAACTCTCGGGCTTGGGCAGGCCTGTCATAGACACGTCGTTGGGCGTGCTGGGCTTCAGTGAGATGCTGTCGTACCAGGGGCATTACCCATTCAATTCGCTGCCTCATGTCTTGTACGTGTTCGATGAGGGACCGCTGGGGTGCGGGCTCCTGTTCCCAGGCCTGTCGTGCCACATCCAGGAGGCCGCGGGGTTGTCGGCCGAACAGTAGCTCAAAAGGAGTGAACCCAGTAGAGGCTTGGGGCACCTCACGAATGCCGAACAGTACGTATGGGATCATGAGGTCCCAGTCACGACCATTTTCTGCCACGACCCTGCGAAGCATCCGTTTTAGGGTCTGGTTAAACCGCTCAACGAGCACATCCGTCTGCGGGTGTTCGCAGCTGTTTCACCTTCAGGAGGTGGCAGAGGTCTGCCATCAGCCGGGACATAAATGGAGTACCCTGGTCAGTCAGGATCTCTGAGGGGATGCCCACCTGGCTACACAGCAGGAAGAGTTCTTTGGCAATGGCATTGGAGGTGGCCTTGCGTAGGGGTATGGCCTCAGGGTATCGGGTGGCATAGTCTAGGATGACCAGGATGTGTTCGTGGCCTCGGGCGGATTTTGGCAGGGGCCCTATCAGGTCCAGACCAATGCGGTCGAAGGGTACCTCAATGATGGGTAACGGGATCAGGGGACTGGGGGGAGGACGTTGGGGAGCAGTTTTCTGGCACATCGGGCATGCCTGGCAGTATCTCTTGACCTCACCATTTAGCCCAGGCCAGTGGAATCGGTCCCGAATGCGCTGAATCGTGTTGGCTGCTCCTAAGTGACCCGCCATTGGGTGAGTGTGGGCGAGCTCCAGGATGGTGGACGTTTTGCTTTTTGGTACCACCAGTTATGTCCTCCTCTCCCCCCGTCGCTCAGCTGCACAGTACAGCAGACCATTCAGGATGATAAAGTGTGGGAGGGGGTGAGGAGCAGGGAGCCTTTCCTGGCCCTCCACTACTCAAACTTGGGACCAGCAGTTTCTATGTGTGTCATCTTCACGCTGGGCTTGTCCGAAGGAACCTCCCCTAGAGACCTGTTGGAACAAATCCATAAAGACATTAGAAGACTGATTCGAACACTCACCCCCTCGGTCGCTCTCTGTGGCCAGGAGAGCTGGTTGGCGGACCCGTTGAGTCCGAGCCCGGGGGCGGCGACGTGTCTGGTAGGGGGTTGCTGCTGGCAAAGACAATAACTCCTCAAACCCTGGCCAATCCCGGCCAAGCAAAAGGGGGACGGGGAGATCAGCTACAACGCCCACTTCCAGGGGCCATGCGCCGTTGCCGGCTGCAATCGTTACCCGCTGTGCGGGGACGTAACGTGTGTCACCATGCACACAGGTTATCGATATTGTGGCTTTAGATCCCACTCGAGGCTTGATCAAACCTGGTTGTACCAGCGTCACGGAGCTCCCGGTATCCAATACAGCCGTGATAGTCTTCCCCTCAAGCTTCACTCTGCGAGACGGAGCACCTGATGGTAGGGTCCGGTGAACGATGCAGCCAGCCAACCAGGCACGTGCAGTGGAGTTCACTGGTTCAGTGGGCATGGGCTCATCCGCCGGACTCGGGACAGCCGGTCTGCTGATGGGCCGTGAGGTACTCTCCACCTGCCGCCATGGTGAATTCACCCTCCGGGAGGGAACGGCTGCTCTCTCGATAATGTCTCGGGTCAGTGTGGCCTCTGCCAACTCCACCGCCTCCACTAAAGCTGCCAAACTTGCAGGGTTCCTCATGCTTACAGGCCCCCGGAGTCTTCTAGGAAGAGCACGCAGCAACCTCTCAATGACGACTTTCTCGGCAACCTGTGTAGCGGTTGGGGATCCCCCGAGGAGCCATAAGCGGACAAGCTTGCTGAGTTGAGCTGCCTGCGCCCGTACTGGGGCACCCTCCTCATACGCCCATGTAGTGAACTGTTGCGCTGCTCTCACCGGCGATAACCCCACACGTGCCAGGATCTCTCCTTTTAGTACAGTATAATCTTCATTTTGGGGGGAATCCAACGAGAAGTACACCCGCTGTGACTCTCCGGTTAAGAAGGGGGCCAGGATTTGAGCCCACTCGGATTCGGGCCACTCTTCTCTCTTTGCGATGACCTCAAACGTATGCAGATACGCATCAATATCATCCAGGTCACCGAGCTTTGTCAAATGGCGGTGAGCGGAGGTGCGTGCCTCTGGGAGTGGGAGGTGTTCAGCCATCTGGAACAGGCGCTCTTCCATTCTCTGTTGTCTGACGGAGAGCTGTTCGGTGAACAGTTGTTGTCGTGTGGTTATCTCAGAGAGGCGACGCATGATATCCTCCATTTTGTCTCACAGAGGGGTGTATTCCTCCACACCGTTTTGAGGGATTAGAGAGAGAGAGCAGCCGCTCGCCTAAAAAATAAAAAAATAATTCAATGTTACCAGATGTGGGGTTTTATCCACTCAATCTGCCCGCATTCTCCACCAGTTGTGGCGAGACGAGGGATAAAACATGAGCATTCAAACAGATATGGTGTAACGACCCAGAGGGTGATTTATTTACAGTGCAAGGTAAGGAGGTGAGGGTAGGGTAGCTGTGCAGGTATGAGTCCTTTGGCCGAGTAATGTGGAAAGGCCTCAGGGCTGATGAAGGTTAGGATAGTTGAAAACAATCTGAGGTGCCGGTCTAGCCACTGCTATCTGCTGGGGAAAACAGAGAAAGGAGCATTAGCGTGTCTTCTAGGAGAGATCAAGCTCACCCTGTGTCTTCTCTTTCTCTGTTTATATGCTCCAGTCTTAATGAGCTGCAGGTGGCGATTGGTGCTGATGAGGTGACAGGTGTTGGTGGTTTGTACTTGTGGCAACGCTGCATTGGAACACTCGCCACAACATCCAGAGAAACAACCCACAACCTAATGGTGACCATGTGAATCAGGGTGTCTTCCGTCCAATCCATATCCATCCTGAATCAAAAAAAGAAAAATGAAGAAAGCGGCCGTTTTTCTGTTTTTCATTTGCTCACAAGAAACGAAGAAACAAGATTTTGGCTAAATTTAAATTATTTTTATTCAGGGTAGGAAAACGGATAAATGACTTCAAAATTCATTATACACATGTAGGCGGTGCTGAAACGCCAACTTTCCTTTGATTGGTCAACCAAATCTGAGTTCGTGATGTAACCCTCAAAATAAGAGCCCTCTGTGGACCAGCACACAGGATTTGAACTATTATTATTATTTAATTATATATATATATAAACTAAGTTTACATATTCTGTCATTTGATCAGTTAGCAGGCTTACATCAATGAACATAAAAATATTATAGTTATTGCACATTCGTCTTATTCTTCAGTAGATCTGTAAATGATGTATTTTATTAACCGATCATTAATAAGGACTAAGCTATTAATAACTGTAATTCTCCAGATGGAAAAGATTAAAGGCCTGTCATTTTAAAGATTTTCTACAATTTAAGAAGAATGGGGTATATGCCGAAGCATGCTAATAGAACTTTTAATTTAACATTAACCTGGGTTAAGCGCTTCCGGCGAATTAAATGCTAATGCAAAATCCTGTATGTTTAAGGTCTGTTTTCTTTAAAAAATCAGCGATATCCACTAGCTGAGTGATATCCGATTCAAGGTGGGTGTCAGATTGTACAAGAAGCACTGCATTAAATGACATTTCCCCCGCCATATGTTTATAATATGAGCATTTATTTTACCCCAGTATATTCAGTGGAGCTTCTGCGTTAGCCTGCCGATTCTGACGGGAGCGTGCGAGTAAACGGCTTTTTGTCTCGTTTTACACTTGAACAACTAAATAAATGCTAAAGTTTATTTAACTGATTGTATTTTAATGACATCACAACATCGATGCTGTATAAGGAACCGTATAAAATGGGAAAAAGTTCACAATAACAGGTCACCGGAAGTGGATCAGCATGGGAACAGCACTAGCTCGGCATATACCCTATTAGGTTAAAGAGAACTTCAGAATGGGTGAATTTCTGTGCGCATCACGCTCTTTACCAGCGCTCTTCCCTTTTTTTATTATTTCATGCAACAGTAAATGCATAAAATAAAATGCAAACAGTTGGCAGCACCGAATAGTAGCCTATTTGCAATATTTATATGTGCTATATGGAACTGGAGCCGCTGTATAACATAATTTAGTCACAAAGAGCAAATGCCAAGTTCACCATTACTGCGACGCACAGACAGCGAGCTCATCTGTTAGTCTGAACTACAACACATTATTTATTATCAATTATACGTTTGTGTTTAATTAGTTAATTAGAAACTTTCTTCATTAATCCAGGGTTTTAGAAAGTCTCGAAAGTCTTGTTGTGTCGGAAAACGCATGTGAAATAGGCATTACAGCTGACCGTATTGTATAGGCTTATTGCCCTTAAACTTCTTTTAGTTCAGCTCTTAAAAGAGTTGGCTACCTGAGATGTTGCTCGCGCACAGCCAACGATCCTATTGTGTTTAATTTAAACCCACTTATTTAAAATACTCAGCGCAGCCTGCCCTGGGCCTATAAATAAAGAAATAAATATTTATATGAGGCCTTCTTTTCATATGTATATTTTTATTATTATCATTCTTACTTTTTGTGTATTTGATGTTCTTCTGTGTTTTGATGCTCTTGTTAGTGCTTTGAGTTTGAGAAAAGCGCAATATAAATAAAGTGTATTATTTTATTATTATAGCTGAATCAACATCAATAGGATCCCATTTTTATGTGAAACTGTTTGTGCTGCCTGCCATCTTGACCAGGTCTCACTGGAAGAAGAGACAGTACTGTCACAATCTATATTCTGAACGTCTCTTCATGTCCATTATTATTTACATATTTAATCAATTTCCTCCTCTCTTGCATATGTCCTCCATCAAATCTAACATGTTCTCTAGAACTCTACAGTCTCCACATTAATCCTGTTCCTGAACTCCATTAATGTCAGTGTTGAGTTTAGTCGAGTGTGTCCTCACCTCAGTCTAGTTCACATCACTTCCTCCTCTCTGTTTCTCACACACACGCATGTTTATTTGTCTCCACTAATATTTTAATGTTATATAAATGTCGTCTCTTCTCATCTTCATCCTAAACTCCTCATCATTCTGTCTGAATATTTCCCTTGATAATAGATTTATTTCAGCTTTTCCTCCATCATCTGTCTTCCTCCTCTTCAGCGTCTCCTGTGCAGATTGATCAGCAGTCTGATGTCCATGTGTTCCTCTATGTGCAGGTCTCCAGCAGAACTCCAAAACTCGACTCTTTCTGATATGGACCATACAGAAGTGTGAACAGCTCATGTGTTAAAGCTCCTCTAGATGACCTGCGGCTGATTAAAGATGTTCAACTGATGCTGAGTCTGAACACATCAGCCCCAGGGTGAGCGCTGGGATGGCAAAATAAAAGTACAGGAGGTCACATTTCATATATTTACATTTATGCATATATGATTTCAGATAAGGTGACGCAGTGGCGCAGTAGGTAGTGCCGTCGTCTCACAGCAAGAAGTTCGCTGGTTCGAGCCTTGGCAGGGTCAGTTGGCGTTTCTGTGTGTTCTCCCTGCGTTTGCATGGGCGTCCTCCAGGTGCTCTGGTTTACCCCACAGTCCAAAGATTACAGGTACAGGTGAATTGGGTAGACTAAATTGTCAGTAGTGTATGAGTGTGTTTGGATGTTTCCCAGAGATGGGTTGCATCTGGAAGGGCATCTTTGTTTCATTTCGCTGTGGCGACCTCAGATTAATAAAAGGACTAAACCGAACAGAAAATGAATGAAGGAATAATAAAATATATTCCAGCTTCATTAGATCTCTGAGACGACTGTACATTTCTTGAGTTTCTAAACTGAATTGAGATCGGGTGTCAGCTGATGTGTTCTGGACATTTTCCTCGCTCCACTTCAGAAAGCCGCCACTAAACCCTGAACCAGAACTGTTGGTTGCAGTTTGTTGCCATTATAAAGCTCAGAACTGTCAGTGTTTAAAGCTCATCGTCTTAATCTAACAGAAAAGGTAAAAACACTTTCATAAATAACATTTTCATGAAATAAATACATTATAAACACATTAAACTTAAAGAGCATGGAGTAATGTTTCAGTAGGAAGAGCACACTGCTGACTCCGCTTATTTTGATGGGGTTCATGCTGAAGGAGTTCAATCGACATGCACATTAAACTGCATCTGGACACATATTGGCTGGACAGAAAGCACCAAGGCCTTAAATAAAATCTAATAAAATCTTTTTTCAGGGGAAGCTCGCTTGTACAAAAAGTGTAGAATGATGCCGAGACGTCAAGAAAAGTCACAGAAGAGCTGAAGGTAACTGAGCAGAACACAGAACTGGGGGGTCAAGGCTATTGCTCTCACGGACAGAGCCCTTCATGTACTGTATGTCAACAGAAGTGCCGGCCGCTTGTGCTTTCACTTCAGTTAATAGTTGTTTATTTCTCTCAGTCCTGGAAGTCCTGCTTTAAGTTTGTGGCGTTCTGTTCAGTTTTATCTGCGAGGACAGAAGTAAGACAGGTACTCAGTCTTCTAGCACAGAGTCATTGTGTTTGAACTAGACTGGCTCATCACTAATGCCTGAAGCACATCTGACTCCATGTGTTTCTGAAAGGGTTCAAATAAATTCAACCCAACGCAGAAAACATTTACACAGTGATGTAGCCCAGATCAGTGAGGCCTGCTGGCCATGTTAGTGTATGTAAACTAAACACTGCATTTGTCCCAGCCCTCGCCTCTTGGATTTCTTGAAGCAGTAAGTGGATGAGGTTATAGGAGATTTACATGTGATTTAACAGTCAGAGGAATGATTGTGGAGCTGTGGAGCATTATTTACACATGCATAAATGTGTGGGGAGAAAGAAGAAGAACTGGGAGAACTTTCAACATTTCTGTCACAAACCAAAGCTATCTGTCATGTCCCCGAGGCACTTCTCTGAAATTGCATGTAGAAACAAATTAATCAAATACACACAGTGTCTACATTTTTTTTCAGTATTACAACTATTTATCTGAGTTATTTTCTTGTGATAAATACAAATAAAATAAAAAATAAGATTTTTTTTTCATAAAAAACAGGCTACAAAGTTTTGTCCCTCAATATAAACTCAACTCTATTACACTAGCATTGTTCCACCTATAGCAATTTATATGTATTATTACATCACAGACAGGAAGTGACATCATTCAGCTCTCTTTAACAGCACGGTGCAAAAGAAGGCGAGATATATTGTCATTTATTTACATTATTTGAGGTTTATTATGGTTAGGAAGGGTACGGTCAAGCTTAACAATTCAACCCTGTAACGTAAAACTAAGATGGAGTATGATTGTTTTCTTAATTTCTAAACAATTTGACATATTCTAGTTTAACTGCTGCCATGTGGACCTTCTCTTTTAAACCACACGAGGAGCAG